>NC_136020.1:13551738-13566738 GCF_048128805.1 Centroberyx gerrardi
GTCCACCATTGTGTCCAAACAGATTCCTTACCAACTGTCCTATTACTTAATGATAGCTCCAACCTGGACCTACCTATCAAACATAAACGCCTCTGGCTGGCCGGCCTCACAGCTGCTAAAAGGCTGATAGCATCCAGATGGAAACCTCCCCATTTGCTATCTATACAGAAATGGTTATTAGATTTCATAGATATAGCCATCATGGAGCGCTGGGCAGCTAACTTGCACCTTGCTAAACCCGACAACATTTCATGTTGGGATCATACTATCATTACTTTAAAATCTTTGCTGTAGCTCCTTGGTCCATCCGTGGGGTCCTGAGGGTGGGAGGGTGGGTTGGGGGAGGGTAGGGGGTGTGGTATTGCTTGCATTTATTGTCTCATTTGTCCATGTTTCCTTCTTTTTTCATTTCTCTCTTTTCATTATTATAATCTCAGATCTATAAGAGATCAACATCTGAGTTGATATTTGTATTGAATAGGAGGATGTGAAATTCATTTTTGTTTCTTTTTTGTTCACTATTCTCTATTGTTAAATGAATGCTTGGCCACATCTCTGTTTCATACTAAAATATCAATAAAAAATTGATCACAAAAAAAAAATGAAAATCAATATAAAATGAAAAAAATAGTGACAAATGATCTGTGTCTTAGACAGGTATGAAGATTGGAGAGAGGAGGGAGAACAAAAAGGATTAGTGGCAACACACTGGCACTGGAGAGTTGCACTTATTCGTTTGGGCAAAATAATGTGAAGTGAGAAATGAAAAATAAAGTCTTTCATGGATACCTAGAGAGATCATAGAGGAAAGGCTGGCACCACTAGACTGGCACAGAGTTGTTGCACAGTTGCCAGTGATGGGTCTGTACGCCTGTAACAAATGCCTCTAATTGCATATTTGATAAAACAAAATCATATAAAGTTAGAAAAAACTAATAAAGCCCTTCACAGAACTGGTAGAGGGGAGGGAAACAGAAAGGATTGGCACTAATATATTGGCACCGGAGAGCCGGCACACAGTTGGCAGTGGTGTGCCTGTGCCCATATAAACGCTTCTAATTGTTTATTTGATAAAGCAAAATAATATATGAAAATACAAACAACTTTCATAGAGAGCTAGAAGGACATACAGGCGAGGAAAACAAAGGATTGGCACTGAAAAGTTGGCATACAGATGTGAAGAGTGTGTCTGTATGCATGCAACAAACACCTCTAATTGCGTAGTTTATAAACAAAACTAATAAAAAGTGAAAATGATTCATTTCTATAGGCATCTAGAGAGACTTTATAGAAGTGGCAGGCACAGCGGTGGAAGCAGCTATGTTTTCTATGGGCACGTAGTAAAAGCCTTTAATTGTATATCTGTTAAAGCAAAATAACAAAGTGAGGAACTGTTTTATTTATAGAGGGATGCTGCAGCGGTGGGAAACAGAGAGAAATGGCACCATTACATTCACATAGAGCTGGCACAGCATCAGCAGTCGGTCTACTGTCAGTGTGTTTTCTTTTATTTGATGTAAAGTAATTTAATAAAGGGAGAAAATGAAGTTATGATAGTCTTACATCGTAGAGAGCTAGTACAGAGCAAGGCAAACAAAGGAGGAGACACTAGAAAGTTGCCAGTGACTGAATCGGTGGGCATGGAACTTTTCTGAAGTGAAACTCAAACAGTTACAATTTTCAATCCCGGCGGTAATGGGAAAGGAAATGGAAGCTTTGGGACTTTGCTTTCTAGCGCTGGCACTGAACCAAAAACAATCTTTATTTAATTTGAAGTAAAACAAATGTGAGAACACAGTAATAACCATTACATGCTATGGAGCTGGCTAGAAAGTTTGCCACTTAATGGCTGGCACTGAATCAACACCAAGATTGCAGTGGGTGTCCATGGGCATGCAAATTATCTAAACTAAATACAAATTCAAATTAAAGTGATATAAAATTGAAAAAAAAAAATCTAATTCTTCATGCTTTTTGAGCTGATAATAGCAACTGAAGCTAGAAGGTTTGGCAGTTCACAGTTGATTTATTGAGTAGTATGAAAATTTAAAAATGCAGTTCTATATAGGTTACTAGGGATCAGACAGTCAGTGCAGAACCTGGAATATGTGCTTTATTTCAAAGTAAAATCACATTTAAAAACGATTCTCTACGTAATTCTCTATGCTGGGGAGCTGGTGGTGGGAACAAAGGCTGGGAGGTTGACACTGAACTGGCACTAAGATGGTAGCGGGTCTGTTTGTGGGCATGTAGGGATGTCTCGAAACCACATCCATATTTGATGGGAAGTAATAAAATATGAACTGAGAAAGTGAGAGTACTACATCCTAGAAAGCTGGAGCGGGTAAGAGAAGCCAAGAATGTGCTTCACCCTTATTTAACCTGGCAGGTTTACCGAGAAAAGCGATGACCTCACAAGGGATTGCTGTGAGAGCGAGGGTTACGGACTCACACTACGACACACACACACACACACACACACACACACATATCTGGGAAATACCCACTACAACCAGAGTTTTCTCCTGCTGGCCACTAACCAGCTGCACTGGAGCATTTTCAGCAAATAGTGGTTGTTGAGTGGGGGGTCAAATGCTTCTCATACACTTCTCCTCACCAAGTTATGGTGCTGTGAAGGCAAACAAGAAAGGTTGGCCAGTTGGAAAGTTGGTATTCCACAGTTGGCAGGGATGTATGAATGTGTACATCTGTATTCCCTTCTGCTTCACATGGCACTTCTGGCAGCAATGGAGTTTGACAGCAGAACAATAAAACATCAACAGTAAACATCAGATTGTGGTGAATTGAAGACCAAGCGCTTCTCTCTAGACTCATACAGGGAGCCATCATAGAATAGAAAGAGATGCAAATTTCTCTGCCAACAGCAGACTCAATAAACCACAATGCAATGCAGCCTCAAGACATGTTGCATTTTAATGAAGGAGCAGGACTCACACTTTTTCTTGACTGGGAAACCTCTCGTTCTTTTGCTCTTACTACGCTATGGCTTGCTCCCTCTCTGCATAGACCACACGTTTACGCTTTCTCTCTGAGGGTTGGCGAAAGGCATTCTGGGAAATGTAGGAAATCACTAACCGATGTAGATGTAGACGAGGCGAGATGATCTCACTTCACAAAATTGTCACTCCGAAAGTCTGAAACTCACACTGGTTCTCACAAGGATGGAAAAACAAGAACACACTGACCTGCAGTACACAAAGATAAAGATACATACCAGCATACATGCTCGCATACACACACACACACACACACACACACACACACACAGAAGGCCAGGATTTCAGAGTATTCCCTATCTTCTTGCCAGGGACATAAGTATAGATGATAAACCTCTTTTTAAACACCTTTCTTCCTCTCTCTACATCTTCCTCTCTCGACCTGCTGCACACCCCTCTCACCTTGAGTTGTTCAATAAACATTTAATCTCTGTCACAGTTCAAATTGTTGTATAACCGTGTGTGTGTGCGTGTGTGTGTGTGTGTGTGTGTGTGTGTGTGTGTGTGTCGGTGTGTGGGCGCAAGTATGTGTGCGTGAACAGACTTTGATGAGCCAATGCTTGACTGTCCAGAAACAGTGATTGTTCAGTATGTAATATATCACACACACACATTGTACAGACAGACAAACACACACACACACACACACACAGACACACACACACACAGTAATCACTGGATTGATTATAGCTCTGTTAGGAAGGTCAGATCATGTTTCGCGACCCCCAGCACACAGGAAAGGAATGGAAAGGAGAAAGTAATCAAGGCCGCAGAGACCACCGTGTGTGTGTGTGTGTGTGTGTGTGTGTGTGTGTGTGTGTGTTTGTATGTAAGTGAGAGAATAATCAAATTCTACAGAGGCCCCAGCATGGATTAACGCTGAGGACCACATCCTGCATACTAAACCTGGAGACACTGGGGACACACACACAACACACACACACACACACACACACACACACACACTGAAGCAGGGTCCCAGAGTCCTTTGACTGAGATATCCAGGGTCAACGTCTACCTTAGAAGATATGGATCAACTAGGTAATAATAGAAATGTATGGATTTTTATGATAATGGTGTGTGTGCATGTTTGTGCATGTGCATTTGTGTGTGTGTGTGTGTGTGTGTGTGTGTGTGTCTTAAACCATGTTGAACCTCTAGCATATTTGAATCTTATGTACTCAATGTATTCATTCAGCAGATTCAAATAAAGCAAGTGTGAGTGAACAACTTTGAGAAATATCTTTCTTGTGCATATGTATTTGACAGTCCCTGTCAAAGTCCCTCTCCCACAGCTGACCCTCAAAGTTTCTGTCTCCCAGGGAGAATAAGTGAGCGAAAGAAGAAAATGTTCTTTTCTTTTATTGGGAAAACAATCTGTCCTAATCTGGAGAGAAATGCTTCTCATCACTCCTATTCATTCGTTCCCATCCCCTGTTCCCATCAGCAGAGCCCCCCGCCCACCCACTCACACACACACACACACACACACACACTTCCGGATACTTAGACAGAGATACTCTTTTATCTGTCTCGCTCTCTTGAGCTCCTGGGGGTAGGTGAATGAATGTGTGTGTGTGTGTGTGTGTGTGTGTGTGTGTGTGTGTGTGTGTGTGTGTGCGTGTGTGTGTGCGTGTGCCCACTTCTGTTGCTGTGTTTGCGTGTGTCCTGCTGCGAATGTTTTCAGTGTGTCACCAAACAGGAAGGAGGAAGTTCCCTCCGGCGGCTTTTATATCACTTCTTCATACCAAAAAAAAAAACAAAAAACAAAAAGAGCACCATGGACAGATTCACACACAGCAGAGAGAGGCAGAGTTAGAGTGAGGGAGAGAGGGGGACGGGTGAGGAGGTAAGGCTGCATCACTGTGCCCATTGGTTTCACTGACGAACACTACCAATGCTAACAAGCCATTTTAGGGAAACTGAAAGAAAAAATGGATTATTGCCAATTATTTTTCCACAAAATGTGGCAACTCTCAGTGGAAAAAAGAAGAAGAAACCAACTACTATTTCAAAATGGAACGCAGACCTACTTCTGGTGAGTTCCCGCATGACAAGAGTAGCCACATATTCCACTGAGACTCAGTCCCAGGACAGGAGACTAAATTTTGGGTCCCATGGTGAAAATAATTTTAAGATCGCCTGGATTAACCACAAGCCATATTATGACTTTATATTATATTATTATTGGGTCACAGTACAGGGGGCCGCAGTGTTGAGGAAGAAAGTACCTAAACTAAGAAACACTTTATATGCTCACTTAATATGTAACCCATGACCCATAGCCTATTTACACCGTAAGTGCCTAGAACTCAAGAATACTGAATCTGCTTCACCATTATAAGGTTAAAGTCTAAAAGTAACATCTTGTGTGTTTCTCACAGAACTGTGAATGTGCAGATGACCAAATCTCATAGATAACATTGACCAAGTGGCCTCGAAAAAATAAAATCATTGGTTGTTCCGTCTTGTTCATATGACCTTATACTTTCTGACCAACAGCTTTATTATATTCTATCTATATAAAAATAATCATTAATATTCAACACTATAAAACTCTGTGTAATCATCCATATTTTCGGTTCCTTGCCTCCCAACCTGCAGATTGAATAAACTGTCAAACTGCCACTCTCTCGTCTTTTTCTTCCACAACAGTAAGTAGGGAGACCTTCGTTCAACTGGTTGACCCAGGTTCAAGCCCCCATGGAGCCAAGCATCTGCCTAATCCCTACCAGCTCCAGCAGTGTTGTTCCGTATCTGAGCCTGACCTCTGACCTCTGACCTCCTGCGGAGGCGGGCAAGCGAAAGGAGAGTTTCTTCATAAGGATCAATAAAGACGCACGTTTTCGTTTTAAATTTGAACCTTTATTCATCCAGGGAATGAATGAGCACGCCTGCTGTTTTCCAACACTACATTCATACAGTTCATTCACACCTCGACAGGAAGGGGAGAGCGTTACTCATTCACTTTCCCACCCGCACTTTCCCTGCCAGTCCTAGGATTCAAACTAGTGACTTTCTCTTCACAAGCCCACTTCTTTAATATCTAGGCTACCGCTGCCCCATTATCTATTCGACTATTTATAAGTTGGCACTTAAATGACCAGTGCATCTAACACCAACAGTCGATGCAGAAAAATCAGGTCCAAAATAGATCAGATCGCATTTCTGGGATTGTTTGACCTTGCCTGGCACAATGTAGCCAAATGAATTGTCTCAAAAGTGCAAACTCCACTCATCTCACAATACAAAGCAAAATGAAAACAATCCAATCAAATAGAAGTCTGGCATTGTTGACACATGCACTGTTGTGAATAGAGCCTGGTCAGCTACAGAGTGAAGAGAAATATAGTTCTCAATGCATGGATGGTTACTCATACACAGCATTAATCTGCAAATAAAAGATTTCCCTTGCACATGTGCGTGTGTGTGTGCATGCACAAATATTCACACACACAAAGACACATTATGGTCCGTATTGCAGAATGTGACAGCATTTTGATGATTTCCTCAAGCACAGGTGGCCTCTCTTGCACACACACACACACACACACACACTTTTAATCATTTGGCACAGGTGGCCATTATCGATAGGGCTGTTACAGGGTGGAACGTGCACACACACACACACACACACACACAAACCTAGATCCTTATTATAGGCACATTCTGGCTTTCTCACTCTCACACAAACAAGAGTTGAAATCAATCTCTGGGAATGGAGACACACACACACACACACACACACACACACACACACAGCTCACTTCTGTCTCACTGTCAATGTCCAGAATCACAGAAATAGCCAATCTCTGTATCCCTGCCCCCCACACACACGCACACACACATACACACACACACACATACACACACACGCACACACACACACAACATCCCATCTCCCTGTGGCCAGTGGCTATATAGATTTCCAGGCACTTCCCATCTCAGATAACCAGCCAATCAATGAGCTTTCTTCAATTAGCTGAGCCCCAGCACCTGCTGGCTTCGCTGCAGCGTGTTTATGTGTGTGTGTGTGTGTGTGTGTGTGTGTGTGTGTTTGTGTGTGTGTGTGTGTCTGTGTGTTACCTGATAGGTGCTCTCAGTGCAGACCTCCAGTCCCATATCTGATGTAAGCCCAAGCTAATTGAGTGGCCTTAACACACACACACACACACACACACCTACACACATACACACACACACACACACACACACACACACACACAGACACTATACCTCTGTTAGACCGAGACAGCTTTTTGGGTCTACCACACACCTGCTCACTGCTCTTTGCTGTGGTTGTGTGTGTGTGTGTGTGTGTGTGTGTGTGTGTGTGTGTGTAGGTGAGTGTGTGTGAGTGTGTGAGTCTGAGTGTGTGTGTGTGCCACTACACTCTCACTCCCAACAAAAGAAGGGGATATACACACGTGTACACTCTCGGTCTCACTCAAGCATCCCCACTTGCATTCAGTGACGCACTCAGACAAGGAGAGACACACACACACACACACACACACACACACACACACACACACACTTTCAGTTACTCGATATATGCCTCTCTTTCTTGCAAATAAACCTGCATGTACACATTTAGGCACACACACACATGCACATACACACAGGGGGACACACATATTTCAAACACACACACACACACACAGCGGAGAGCGTTAAGCAGTTGTGCAATACATCAATAAAGCTGTCTGAGTCTTACCTGTAATTGCAAAGCACACTGATCTATTCTTCTGGGGGAATACACTGATATATAAGAAGCTCTCAGTAATCCTATACTGCATGAATACATTTCACATATTTCAGAGTGTGTTAAATGTGTTTCAAAATATACAAAAACTAGCCAGACACATTGGTTTGTACATGTATGTGTGGAAAGCACTATTCTTTTTTGTGTGTATAGGATAATCTGACTCAACTGATGTTTCATGAGGGAATAGCCTCTTCTACTTCAGCTTTGGAGCTTATAGACAGTCCATCCTCCCTTGTTTTCCTCCCATCACTTCCCCAAACCTACAACTTGGATCTCTCAGCAAGGTAAATCCCCATCTGTCTCCCATCAGGGTGCAAAGGCAATCAAACTCTAGCTACAGCACACACAGGACGACACCTGCCAACCCCTTTATGATGAATGCCACTCGGTATTGGGGTTGAAAAAAAAATACTATATATCCATTTTAAGCAAAAAAGGAACAAAGACTTTTCTCTTGCACCAGTGCAGCTCTAAAACAAAGTGAAACAAAGTGTGGAGAAGCGGCTGGCTCTGCCAAGCTTAAAAGGTAAAAGGTCCCAATTCTGTAACCAAGAAAAACCACTTAGTTCAAAGGTAAAAATCCCGAATCAATGAAGCCTTTGAAAAGTTCTAGACCCCTAAAGCCAGCAACAAAAGACGAAGTAAAAAAAAAAACATGAATCAGTGGAAGCTTAAAAAAAAAAACGTTCCAGGACACTGAACCTTTTCCAAATAGAGGGTTTGGCACCGATTCGGTTGAGCTCTGCTTCTTGGACGGCGAAGGCCTTGGCTTTAGCTCAACATGTAATCGTTAATCCTCCAGTCTGACAGTCCTGTAATGGCGACTGAAGCGGCGGCCGTTGTTCAGTTTGATGAGGAGTTAACGGCTACTTATCATGCAGAGATCAAGAGAGAGAAGGGATGAGGAGAGAGAATAAACAGCGAAAAGATAAGAAGACATGACCAGCCATTGGCAAGGACTGTTAGTGCAAGATTGTGTGTGTGTGTGTGTGCCTGTGTGCCTGTGTGTGTGTGTGTGTGTGTGTGTGTGTATAAACCAACTATATCAATCTGTATCAATCTCTTCAAACAGACGTGATCGGTGAATGATTAGGGAAGGTCAGCTGGTAATTAAGCTGCTACTAGTGGAGGTGGAGTGGCAGGTATTGATATGTGGCTCTACATTTGTGTGTGTGTGTGTGCATGTGTGTGTGTGTGTGGGGGGGGGGGGGGTAGATAACACACTGCAAATAGGTGAAACTCCAACTTGTCAAATGAGATCCTCTCTGTCCATTCAATATATAGATTCAGATGTAATATTTGCTGTATGTTCTGCTCCTTTTGCCAAAAAGTCTGCAGAGTTTTGTTCAAATAAAAGCTCCATTAAACATGTTGGACAAATGACAAGATCTTTAAAAGCGCTTTGCAAGTACATTAAGCGTGATGGGAGTACATTCTGCACAGCGCTGCAGATTGTCAGGAAACTAATCGCCCGTATATCAATAACCATTTAAAACTATCCACTTTATCTGGCACATTACCTGTGTACACAACCGTTACCTGTGTAGCAACCATTCACTGTACAGCTTTGTTAATCTGCTGTACAGTGTCCATCTATCTATCTATCTATCTATCTATCTATCTCTGAATGTTCACACAGACCAGCTTAATCCAACAGATAGATGGAAAAAATGTGATAGAAAAGAAAGAGAGAAGGAAAGAAAGGCTTGTGTTGTTATCCTCCATCTCATATATCTGAATGCCGCCAGCCACAGCATTCATCTCTTTAAGTGTTTGAATAAAACTCTGACCGCCTCACTCTGACAGAATGAGAGACAACCGAGAGACAAATATTCTCCTTGCTGTCACTCTACTATATATACTGCTGGGCGATGTTCACCTGGAGGTTAGAGAAACGGTGGAAGGTCGCCGGTTCGAATCCCAGCCTGGCTGAGAAAGTTGCCCCTCAACAGCTACTGTACTGTTGTGGGGTAACTGTAAACAAAGCAAGGCAGTGCTGAGAAAGCTTTTCATCCTGGACATAGCTTAGTCATATTCCCTGCATGAATAATAGTTAAAAATAACAGTCTCATTAAAAATGAATGGCATGAAATAATTAAAAGACACAGAGAGAGAGAAAACAACAGAGCAACCTGAGGTGCTTTTTCAAGCAGATAACAGTCAGCCAGCTACAGTATGAACACATTAGAAATGAAAGAAAATAATCCCTTTGTTTCATAATGCATCCCAATGTATGGCGGGTCTGAATCCAAAGAGAAAAAAAAAACTTCTAAAAGGTAGTGTCCCCATCAAAAAGAAATACACAGGTAAAACTTTCCCTTTTAGATGCCAAGTCAAATCAGGAACTGTTAGGTAACTTGTAGAAAAAAGACAAAGAGAATACGCATAGAAAGATAGAGAGGCGGGGAAACAGAACGACAGTAAGACAGGCAGAGCAAATCAGAGAGAAAAAAAGTTACAGGTGGACAGGTAGACAGAAACAAAGTCGGAAACATAAACCGGAAACACCAGAAGAGAGAAAAGTGTAACTTAAGGACAAGCAGAAATGTTGTAAGTGAAAAGACTAAAATGGAGAAAGTCTAACTGACAGAGAGGAAGGCAGAAATAGATGAACTGCGACAGATGGATGGACATACAAACAAGAGAGAAGACACAGATAAGACAGAGTGAGTCAGGAGGTGAGTCAGAAAGCCAAAAATGGAGACGAAACTTGCAAAATGACAATCAAAGTCACACAGCGGATCGTCACTCACCTAAACACAGAAAAATTGAGGAGGGAAACGTAGGTTTTAAGAAGACAGACAGACTAAAATAGAGGGTAACTGACGGAGAGACAGAATTTGCATTGAGACAGACTAAATTAGCTAGAAAAAAGTAGCTTAACTTCCAGACAGACAGTTATCAAAGGCTAACAGTCTGATCCCTCCTTTCAAAACACACTCGGATTTATTGTCAAAACCAGTCCTATCCAACACACAAACACACACATATATGTAAAGCTCACATGCATCCACACACACACACGTGCCCACACATCAAAATGCCTCTGCTCTGAGCACCAAATGCACTTAGACAGGCTTACTTAAACCTCTCACTTTTATTCTGTGGCTGTGGCAGTGGCACAAAAATAACTTTTTTCTTAATTTACACACACACACACATACACACACACGCATACACACTCACACTCCAGGGTGTAGCCAAGCCAATTAAAGGCAAGTAGACGTGAAGAGAATCAAAGAAAGGAGACATTATTTATAACTTCAAAGTCTTTTGTGACAATACGACTTCTTCTGTAGAGGAGTGCGGCCGCCTCCCCTTTACCAAAGTATAGAGGTTCTCTTTCAGCTTGTACTACAACAGACTGTGGGGTGTTTTAACAGAAGCGGTACTCAGTCTCACACACACACACACACACACACACCATCAAAGAGATAGAGAAGAGAGATAGAGATGGCAGTGAGAGTGGAAAGATGAGAGAGATGTCAGAGGAGGAGAGAGGATAGATTAGTGAAAAGAAGGTAGAGGAGAGAGAGAGGAAGAAGGGGGAGAGAAGTAGAGAGGGGCAGTGAGAAAGATGTCAGAGAGAGATAGGAAGGATAAAGCTGGTAGTGTACTTGATGCAGAAATGAACTTTTGGCTGATTTGTATGAACCAAAGGACACTTTGGCGGAGAAATTGAAGCGGCCCACCAGCCCTCGTCTGCAGTTGGTCTCAAATGTCACATGACTGGTTGTGTTGTCTTGTGGGAAAACCTGCCCACTGCCTCTGTTTACATCTCCATGCTAATATCCCATGGTCAGCTCTTCAGTCAGGCGTGACTGGCATGGAGTGTCAGTAAAGGAACAATAGAAATATTAAGTTGTATGCGGTGACATGTTCAACTGTCGATTTCATTCTAGTTTGCCTTCGTTATAAGTATACCGCCTCCTCCCAAAGAAAGAGAGCTAACACTTCGGTCCCATGACTTGACTGCAGTGTGAATGGAAAGTCTCTCTCTCTCTCTCTCACTCTCTCTCTCTCTCTCTCACACACACACACACACACACACACGATTGTTAAGTGTGTGCGCCTTGAGACAGAGAGGAGTACAGGATCTAAAGCCTAATGAAACAAGGCCAGGCTGCGAGCACACACACACACACACTAACTCACACTAACACACACACACACATACACACATACACACACACACACAAACTAGCCATATCCATCCAATAATCCTACAGATCCCAGTTAAAGTGCTGGTAGATAACCCTTTCCACTTCCCATGGATTTGTGTGTGTGTGTGTGTGTGTATGTGTGTGTGCATGTGTGTGTGTGTGTGTACTAGTGATTAATCCAGTGGTACTAGTAGGAGGTGGTGATGCCCTGAGGCTGTGCTTTCCTCTGATGAGATCTTGACAGCCGAGGTTTATTCCTCCGCATCTCTCTCAATTTCCTTCTCTCGCTCTTTTCCATTCTAGCTCCCTCGTTGCTTCTTCTTCTTCTTCTTCTCTCTTTCTCATCCTTAATTGCTTCCCCTCTCTCTTTTTCCATCTCTTGTTCATCAGTTCAGCGTGCTTCAACCCCTCAGCGCTGCCTTCTTCTTTCCCTCCCTCTCCCTTAAATGGATCTCTTCCCGCCCTTCTCTCACTCACACTCTCTCTCCATCTCCTCTCACAGCTTGTTCTTCACCTTAGGGTGCACCTTGAAGTCCTCTCACCCTTTTTCCCTTTCTCTCTGCCTCTCTTTGTATCCTCTCCCACCCTCTTCCACCTCCTCTATCTCATTTTCTCCCTCCCTCTCTGCAGGTGATTAGCAGTGTAGAGGTCAAAACGTGTGAACCATGTGAAATGAAACAGCTTTACTTCTAACCCAGCAGTGGGCGTGCAAATATACACACACACACACACACACACACACACACACGCACGCACATATAGACACACACACACACACACACTTACTAATGCAAACGTGTGCACAGGCACAGACACATAAAAGTACGCACAGGAACATTCACACACACACACACACACACACACACACACTTCACAACCTGGCAGTCAGGGAAAATAATTGTCTGCTTTCTTCAACTTGCCTCCATGTTCTTGTTATCTGATAGCGAGCCAAAGTCTTTTTTTAAAGCAGAGTGTGTAATCTCCACAACACACCTGATGTTCTGCTTTAGTACCCGGTCAGGAGTGTATTCCTCTGATCGGCAACATGTTCAGTCAAATCTGAAGAGCGGCACTAACTCTGAGAAGAACGCATACACACATGCACACACACACATGCAACGGAATGAAGAGTAATACACACACAAGCTGTCGGCCGACACACAAACGCACGCAGAAGCTGATATACAGGGCAAAATTAGCTTAATCTTTCTCAAACCATGGTTCAAGGCCCAGAATGGGTCGCGGGGCCTGTTTCTGTTGGGTCTCCACATGACAGCAGTATACTACTATTACTATACTACAATACTACTATGTACTGCAGTACTGCACTGTATTCTTCTTCTGTAAATCCATTACGAGTTTAAATGTGGCATTTGAAAAGGTCACTTTTTAGGTGTTAACTGTATACAGCTAGGGAGGAGAACGCAGTGTGGATGGAGTTCACAGCACTAAAGCACCTGGGCATGACCAACTGATTTTTGGTCATTTTGTGACCAGAAGTTAGGGTTTCACACCTGCAATATAATTGAAAAAAGGGCTGAACTAGGAGGAATATATTCATCCGTCTGTTGTTTTATGCTGCATGTTTTATTATGATTTTCATCCTGGATATATTTCACATTCTTTGTTTTCATAGAAGTTCTATTGTTGCTGCTAATTTGCACACCCTCCTCATGCTGTAATCCATACTTTATCAGACTGTCATCCATACATTTCTACTTAATATGTGTCTGTGTTGAAATTGTCGGCTGAGTGTGTTTCCATAACTCCCATTTGCTCTATTTTTATTTATATTCTATTATTTTGCTGTATCCTTTTACTATTTGCTGGTGCAATTTATTTCCCCATGGGGATCATCAAAGTTTATCTAAAGTCATTTTCTCCAATTCTTTCCCTTTGGCTCTCTCTTGCACTTTCTGTCTCTTCTCTCTGTTTCACCATATGTTGCCTGCTCTGTTCCCCTCATTAACACTGTGGCACCCCAAAAAGCGCCGATCACCAGGAAACATCATCATCCTCATGTGTCTCCATTAGATCATTTGCTCCGCTGCTCCATGCTAACACTTAAGCACACACTATGCGACTAGAATTATCTCACGAGTGAGAAAATGATCATTTATGAGGACTTGTATAAACTTTAAAGTTAAATGGTATCACTGTGCTGAGTGATTGTATGCTACTAGCATTATTCAAAGGAAGAGAAGAGTTATAATAAAAGTTGTGGGGTTTTTTTTATTATATGGCCTGTAGATTCATAAATTTAAAAAATGAAATATCATTAACTCAATATAGTTGATGAAGCCAGGTCCATTTTTGGAACTATTTCAGGTGAGCAACCACTTATTCATCCACTGCACACTGATTTTTAGCTGTGCACAGTCTCCCATTGCCTAACACATTCACTTCCTAAACAGGGAAAGTAGTCCCTGGTAGTTCAAAACAGTATTTTTGCATAAATTTCTAATAAATCGAATAAATCTCCTACACAAAGCTATCACACTTGGCCATTTATTATTCAAAATTATTTACCATTTAGCTTTAGAGCTGCTACAAGTTCTCATTGTCTCACTTTTGAGATAATGCTAGTGGCCTACTATCACTCAACATAGTGTATGCTAAAGTGTTAGCATGGAGCACCGGAGCGATCGGATCTACCGGGGACACATGGATGATTTTGGTGGAGGAAAGTTGAGCAACGGGCCAATGTCCCAAAAACCTGGAGTATTCCTTTAATGTTGACTCCTTTATCTCAGGCTATAGGGTAGTGGAGCGATACGATTTATTGCATTAGCACAGTTTCATTTCATTTGATTCATTTTACCTTTATAGCTTTTAATTGTACACTAAAGACTTACTAAAACACTCTCTCTCATACACACACCTCCTCATCTCACTTACGGTACACACCGAGCCCAAATTTCGATCATGCATAATTGATGAGATCCTCACTCTCTCTCTCTCTCTCTCTCTCTCTCTCTCTCTCTCTCTCTCTCTCTCTCTCTCTCTCTCTCTCTCTCTTTCTTACTACACTTTGCATGAACACAACCAGTCT
>NC_136020.1:13569238-13594238 GCF_048128805.1 Centroberyx gerrardi
TGTGTGTGTGTGTGTGTGTGTGTGTGTCTGTGAGTGTGAGTATGAGTGTGTTTGTGTGTAGAGAGTGACCTTCTCTCCAGACTAGAGTCACAGGCGGTTGGTTTTGGTACCAGCCCTTTGGCTTTATGAAGGCCCATGGGCAACTTATACTGCCGTCTGGGAGAGAGTTTAAATGTGAGTGTGTGTGTGTGTGTGTGTGTGTGTATACACTAACTCTATTGGAACAAACTCTCTTCTCTTACCAACTCACCCCCACCCTTTTTCCTTCCTTTCTTCCTCCCTCACTACTATCTTTCTCTCTTTCCTCTCTGTTACTGAACTAAAAATATAAAATAAAAATAATTAAAAAATATTTATGTAATTGAAATTTTCAGAGGGAATTAATAGGTGATGCATTGCAACTTCATAGTAACCACTGAACACAGCGTAACGTTCCAGTTGAAGTCCAAATTACATTTAACACTGGCAACGAAGTGAAAAAAGGACAATTTTTACACACGTGAATGAATGAATGAAAGAGTGAGATAGTGGGTGTAGCGTGTGTGTGTGTAGGCATGTGTAAATGCCGTGTGTGTCTTCGCCTTCTCGCTAGGCTTGGGAACGAGTGATGAATTTTTCAGTGGATAAAAGAGCATCCATCCATCCATCCATCCATCCATTCATTCATCTATAAATAGTCGAAAAGTAGCTGCTCTGTCCAGAGGCCAGGAAACACTGTTATAAGTGAAACATAGTCTTATAGTCTGTGTTAAGAGATATACACCACCCAATTTATAAAGTCGTGCATATTATTTTGAAGTCGTAGGACAGTCCAATTAGAAGTTATGAACATGAACAACCTGAAGCTAGAAAACAGAGAGCCAACTTTAAATGTCTGTAGCTGAATCTGTGTCACCGAAATATGACAGTCACACGTCCGCTCCATTTAAAATAAATAGGTGACTGCATTTATCTGGGATTTAGTCCAGCTCAAAGTACATGGTCTCCTATTTATTGCTCACTGTCCGCTGACTGGATTTTATCCTGAATGTATGACACTTCTTCAATTTTAAACTTTAAATTTCCCTGTGGTCATGAGGCAGCTTTGCTTCATTTTCAACTCAGCTCACGCACAGCTCTCTCGCACACTGTTATGCACACACACACTCTGTCGGCCTCTTTCTCTCTTGCTTTCTCGCTCTCACACACACACAAATACGCACACTTTCTCTCAGAGCCTCTGTAGGCCCAATTAGAGAGTCATAATTACTGCCACACAGGAAATGCAGGAATGAGAGGATGATAAAAAACAGAGTTTTTCATCAACATCCATTTTTAACCCAAAACTGCATTGCTCCTAACAATAATGTCCCTAAATAAGGCAATAAGAGAGGAGAGGAGAGGAGAGGAGAGGAGAGGAGAGGAGAGGAGAGGAGAGGAGAGGAGAGGAGAGGAGAGGAGCGGTGGAAGAAACGATGAAGGGAGAAGGAAAAGATGCAATTGTACAAAAATGTGTGTGAGAGAGAAGGAAGGAGGGAAAATGAGGGAGGGAAAGAGTGTGATGGAGGAGGTAGCAGATGTTAAATGGGTGTTTATGTTGCTGAAGAAGTTCATTTAGAAAAACTGACTGAACCATTAAAAATGTATGCGCCAATTGGCTACTCAGTCACACACACACACACACACCCTCAATTAAAAAAAGAAAAAACGAAATGTTACGATCAATCCTTCAAGCCTCAAGGACCTATGTGAGTATACCTACAAGTTACACACCCAAATAAATGTAGACATATTGTGCACTGTGACTTTTAACAAATTTCTTACAACTGTGCACATGTCTATCTTCTATAATGTGTATTAAGTCTATGTAAAATATGGAAGAATGAAGGGAGTCGGCTGATGCAAGCTCACACACTGCAGACTGGAGCTTCCTCTGAGTTTATTCCGCAGCAAAAGCCACAGCAAGACCATCACCACCTCTGCTGGAGAAAATGGGAAATTTAAATACCGGTATAATTTAGCCTAATTTGCCTCTGAAACCAAACCAAGTGCAGCGCTAATGTTTACAATTCATGTTTCTATGATGATAAATTATCCAAAGAAAAACATTTAGTGCAGCCAGCTGCCGTAGCACCGCAGCTGGAGCCCAAACAGGGATGGATGTGGGGCCAAAACGTGAAAAGCACCGCCGCAATATAAAATCACAGAGGGAACAATGTAAAACACTGTATTTTTATGAATTTGGCAGGTTAGTCCAGTGGTTAGAGAGATGGTCCTGTAGCTAGAAGGTCACAGGTTTGATCTCATAACAGTCAGTGTGTCCATCAACAGTCACGTGTCCTGTCAAAGTGTTCTTGATCAAAACACTGAACCCCTAACTTCTCACTCAGGACAGGATTAGGAGTTTGACCTTCCAGTTCCCAGGACGGTGTTAACTGTAAACTATAAAGCCCAGGCCATCCTGTCACCTTCAGTGTATACTGTTGTGACAGTGTTTCCACTACTGCTGTACAGTATGGAGGCTCACCCCGCCTAGACTTGCCAACCCGTCCGAAGGAATTTAAATTACTGCTTGTTTTATTGAAGCATCACTTGGTCTATATCTCAGAGGCGGGTGGTGGGTGGTGGGTGGTGGGTGCTTCATACATCGACTCAGCCCCCATAAGTGCCATTCCCTCTTCCTCCCTGTGTATGGGAGAGGATTTCACGCCAAACTCCATTGCAAAAATATTGCAGTTGAATGCTGCCTTGCTTATCGGCGAACCTACATGCCTCGCAGAACATGACTCAAGACCTTTTCCGACTGGTGAGGGTCCCTCGGTGAATTCAGCATACAGTCGATAAGATCCACCAGGCAGCACTTATTTCAGTAAAATGTCAGCTTGTGTAACCGGGCTGCCTATTATTTCTGCAGTCTTCTTCCCACCAAAATACACCATGGGGGCGGTAGCAAGCATTACAAATCAGTTGACATTTTATGGAAATAAGTGCGGCTTGGTGGAACATATGTATGGCAATTTACCAGTGGACCCAGACAATCTAGAAAAAGTTTTATACGTTCTGTACGTATGAGACCCATAGAGCCAACACAAGTAGTGTAGAATGAAATGTTACACGCCACATAACTGACCTGAATAAGTTTACACCCCTGCCCAAAAATGTCACACACACAATCATTTAGAGAGAAAGATAGGATCAGATAGGGATTATTGCATGGTGATTATTGCATTGTTGCATGGCATCTTGTATGCACACACACAAACTGATACAGGGGACGAATTAAATTGAATTGAATTGAATTGAATCGAATTGAATTGAATTGAATTGAATTGAATTGGGCTGAGCTGATGAACAGAGATGAACTGAACTGAGCTGAGCTGAAGTAAATGGAGTAGAATTGAAGTGAACTGGACTAAGCTGAACTGAACTGAAATTGAATTGACACTGAATTACACTGAATCAACAGAGACAGAGAGATGGGAGAAATGCAGGCGGGGAGATGTCGTCGTTTTATATTGTTTCCCTCTTCTGCCAGGCTGAATATGCAAAGGCAGAGGTTAGGCTGAGGTGGCAGCTAATGGGAAAATGGGAAGTGAAATGAAATATGCGAGCTATGGCAACTCCCTGCATTGCTGCTGTACAACACACACACAGACACACACACACACTCACACACACACATGCACACACACCACTCGCTGTCTCTGGCTGCCAAAATCCTGCTATGGCAGCAGAAACCTGACAAGGGCTCAACTTGACACTTTTCTCCTCTCTCTCTTTCGCTCTCTCTCTTTTTCTCTCTGTTTTTCACCATGTCTCTCTCAAAGGAGTATACATGTACACACACACACACAGCTCACTGCCAACTGTCTGTGTGTGTGTGTGTGTGTGTGTGTGTGTGTGTGTGTGTGTGTGTGTGTTCTCCCTGTCTGTCTCTTTCACTGTTTCACTCTCTCTCTCTCAAAGGTGTGTACATAAACACACACCTTGCTGTCTCTGGGCTGCAATGAATTCCTATTTATGTATGTTCACACTTTTTGCCAGCCTGTGTGTGTGTGTGTGTGTGTGTGTATGTGTGTGTATTTGTGATATACCCAGAGAGTCATACCTCAAGGCTGTCTGTTATCACCAATAGCCTGCTAAATTAATCAGCGCCCCTCAGGCCTCTTGACCAGGCCCCTGACACACACACACACACACACACACACACACACACACATACACAGCAGTCATATGGTGTGCAATATTGCAGAGGCATCACTCACTGAGTCAAACAGCCCCAACAGCACCCCATGGAGAAATATTGAGACCAGGTGAGAGATATAGGACGCACACACACACAACCACACACACACACACACACACACACAGACACACATACACACACAAATACAAGGGAGGGTAGGTGTTTTATTATAAAAATAGATGTTGATTATTTTCGCTTTGATGTTAAAAGAAAAGCCTCTCCTCTCTATTGCCTCTGCAATTTCATGCCAATACAACACTTTAAAATGAAAAAACAAAGACAGAGAATAATAAGAGAGAGAGAGAGAGAGAGAGAGAAATACAGAGCAAAGGGGTTTGGATGGGTAAAGCAGTGAGGGGAAGAAGAGAGGAGGAAAAGATTATAGGCGGTGTGAATAATGGAGGGAAAATGATGGAAAGACTGTTGAAGGGATAGAGGGATGAAAGAAAAAAAGAAAAAAACAAGAAAGAAAGAAAGAAAGAAAGAAAGAAAGAAAGGTACATAGGAGCAAGAGCAAGCTGAGTGTGTGTGTGTGCGTGCGAGTGTGTGTGTGTGTGTGTGTGTGTGTGTGTGTGTGTGTGTGTGTGGTGCGCAGAACAGAAATACATGTCACTGGGTTAGTTATGAATACATAACCACTGCTCCCAGCACAGAGGGTGGAAAATTACTGCAGAAGGTGTGTGTGTGTGTGTGTGTGTGTGTGTGTGTGTGTGTGTGTGTGTGTGTGTGCCCGCGCGTGTGTGCACTGCAGCAGCGTAAATCTAATTCCCATTTCCATAATGGCACCTCCAGCTGAGGAACGCCCGCTCTTATTCCCTCTCTCTCTCTCTCTCTCTCTCTCACACACACACACACGCACACACACACACATACAATTTCACCCAAAGACTCAGAACCTATTCAAACATCGTCACTCTCATAAAGTACATTGTTCAATTTCACATATATACACGTGCACACACACACAAAACACGTCCCCAATACACACACACACACACACACACACACACACACACAGAGAAAATCCCTGCACACATTATCTCTCTGTTTCTTTGTTTCTCTCTTAATACTAGACATTATTCACAGCAGACTTCAGAGTATCGTCCTGTTGTTTACAATGGCCATGTGGTTTAAAACTATTACAACCATCCCTTTACTTACTGCGTAATGGCCTTAGTCCATTAGTAGCACAATAGATACACACACGCATACACACACATTGAGCTTCTGCATAACCTCACTTACCAGGCAATAACAGCCATCCTTTAGTTAGACTACAGCAGTAATGGGCCTTGTCCATTACAAGCAGACAATAAGACACATAGTTACAGCTTGGCAGGACAGTTCTAACAGGACGTTGCTTAGTTGTGTTATTTTTTAACCTTCATCTATCCAACACACTGACAGTTAAACACACATTCGCACTTGGGAGCTTCCAGTATAAACACAGTGTAACTGTTGGCCACGGAGCAGCTCCACTGGGGCAACTGGAGGTTAAGGGCCTTGCTCAAGGGACCCTCAATGAGAAGTGTCGAGGGAGGAGAAAGTGTTTCTGAGGCTCCCCATCTCCCCTGGTAGCAGTGTGATCGGGAGGTATGAAGTTGCCAAACACTGAAGACGATAGCCGATTTGTGTACAGCGAGATGAAGGCTAAGTTACAGTTTGTGAGCCTCATATCAGCAAAGTGACACATCAACATGGCCGTAACCCCGCCCCCCCCACCCACCCACCCCCCAACAAGAAACAACTTCTTTTTGAAGCATGATTTCCCCTTAAGCTAGCAACTGAGCCGGCCCCAACGGGACGCACAGGAGTTCAGAGCCTCTGTCTGTGTCTTTTGAAGACAAGCTTTTCTCTCCTCCTCACCCTCTCAGCAGTTTTTAAATAGGAGGCTTAAGCTGGCATTGAAGAGTATCTTTAAAGCCCAAAACCGGAATTCACTTGGAAATTCAAATTTTAGGTTATTCATGCAGATTCTTGAATCAAGTTTATTTGCGTGTCGAAAATCAGTTTGTTGCAATTTTAAAAACCTGTTTTAAACATTATGTCATGTTACCAACACCAATAAACCTTTTACATCCTAAAAATAAATCATGTTTAGTTGTCAAGGCGCCCGTGGCAATAGCTCAGTCAATTAATCTGAAAGTGTTTTTTTTTTTTGTTTTTTTTTAATGAAGCATGTTACAGTAAATATAGGTACAGGAAAGTAATATTTCACCAATGTCAGGCAATGTGTTTGGATAAAGTCATAGGATTGCAATTTGCCCTTTTCAAAATGACTACTTTTACAAAAAACTTGAAGTGTCATTCCCCTTTAATAATTGGAGCTGACAGCATGGACCCTTCAACCCCCCTTCAACTTGCTCTGTAGCTCCGATATTTGTTCCCGTCTTGTTTTGGTTTGGATTACGGGTTGGGCCTTTAAACAATGAGCGTGGTGAAGCTCCTGGAGCAGAACCAAGAGCTTTTACACTTCTCCATAACACCATCCTCTAACCACAGCAAAACAGCAACTCTGTGTGTGTGTGTGTGTGTGTGTGTGTGTGTGCACGCGCGTGTGCGTGTGTGTGTGTGTGTGTGCACTTTCCTGTACGTGCATGTCTGTTCGCCCATGTGTTTGAGTGCTTGTTTTGATGTCGACATCCACACATCTTTGCGTGCATGTGTGTGTATTAATGTGTGTTAGTTTGTGCTTTTGTCTGTGCATGAGTGTGTGTGTGTGTGTGCGTGTGTGTGTGTGTGTGTGAGAGAGTGCGTCTGTGTGTGCGAAACGCATTTTTCCGTGCATAAACCTTGGCAGGTGTCCAGCTCCACTTGGACGGAGCTCAGTGAGAGAAGGGAAGGACTTGTCTTGTCTTAGCAGTTAAATCCCCTTTGAGACGGCGAGTGAAACACGCTTGGAGAGTTTTATGTATTGTTGCGAGGCTGCTTTTTATGGAGTTAAGCAGTGGTAAGCACCCCCGAAGGGTTTCTCCATCGCCCCGCCAACAGGTATTATGCTACACAGGCTTAGGATCGCTCACGGACCATCAAAAAGAATGTCAAGTCAACTGTTTGCACAGGATTAGGCAAATTCCATTAAATTAAATTGTGTATGCGACATCAGTGTTTGGTCAAACACAACACCAAAATGTCAAATTATATGAGAGATCTATGTATGTATGCATGTATGTATGCATGCATGTGTGCATGTACTGTATCTATCTATCTATCTCTCTATCTATCTATCTATCCATCTATCTATCTATCTATCTATTTATCCATCTATCCATCTATCTATCTATCTACCTACAAGTACTATGCTACATAGGCTTTTGGCTCATGCAAACTGTGTTTTCTGTGTAAAGACAAAAAAAGCCACCAAGATATAATTTCATTTTATACAGTAACATCTACCTTTCTATCTAGTTTTGTGAATTCTATCTCTAAATTTAGAGGGTTTAACAGCTGTATATTGTTTATGCAAGACACAGAAATATCACACTGCGCTGGAAGATGACTTCTCCCTGTGGTAGACAGCCCCCCGAGGCTCTCTGTACAGCCTTGCTGGCATCACTCTCCAGGACTTGACAAACTCCCAGTCGGCTCAAACTTCTCCCTCTTGAAGTTCTCCATCGGGATTTCCCAACACTTAATCCTGTGCAGATTGTAATATAAGAGATGTGAACCCCGGCCGCCCATGTGAGAAAGCAAACAGCTACCAGTCGGCCAAGAGGGATTTACTGTGAGCTGAATGATCTAGATTCCACATGGGAGAAGGGATTTGAGTTTAGTTTGTTGGACAAATAAAGGCATTCCTTATTTACTAGTGTGATAGGTGTGGTCTCTACCGGTGGGTGTAAAGCAGACAAAGGATCAATCAAAGGCATTAAGATGGTGAATTCACCGCAGCAAGTGGAGACCGAGCTCTTCAGGTCTGTTTGGAATATGTGACAGTTTTACATATCAGCTGCAGAAGAGGCACAAAGCAGCTGCAGTGAAGTGAAGCTGAATGAGTTCGGGTTCTGCAGCGACTTCTGAGCAGTTTGACACCGGCCTTCCCTCCGTCTGCCTGTCTGTCTCTCTTTGACGAGGGGAAAAGTGTTTAATAAGATATAAAAACGCCTGCAGGCCGCCGGGCAGGTGTAGAGGGTTTTACTGTCAGTCCGTGTGTGTGTGTGTGTGTGTGTGTGTGTGAACGGATGAACAAAGAAAGAGAGAGAGTAAATAAGAGAGAAACACACACATACAGATACGGAGAGCCAGAGACTGCAATGAGTGTGAGAGAGCAAGAGAAACAGAAAATGAGAAAGCATGGCAAAGACATAGACAGAGAAGCAGGCACTGCAGTAATGTGTGTGTGTGTTTGTGTTTGTGTTTGTGTGTGTGTGAGAGAGAGAGAGAGAGAGAGAGAGAGAAAGCAGTTGTTTCGCAGGTAGTCCCTGTGTGTGATGCTCTTTGAAGGTCAAGGCTGACTGGAGCAGAGGCTGAAGCGGTCAAACAAGGAAACACTCGTACTTAACACTGGGTAAGCGAGGGGTGTCGGCAGCTGAGTGGTTTTTAGGGAGGGAGCTTGTGATCAAAATGTCACCAGTTCAAATCCTCAGAGCGGTCGGTCGTGTACGGCTGGGAAAGTGAATGATGTCGCGTCATATGAGAGGACAAGAAAGCCAGAGACGAAGACAGACAGAGAAAGGGTAACTGGTAAAGGACAACTGACCTAAATATTTTCCATTTTTTCTTTTGTGTGTGATAATAATTGCAACTTTCTATTGTTCAATTATCTTTGTTGTTATTATTGCTATTTGGTTGCTTTGGCAACAGATACTGTTGTATTTAATGCCAATAAAGCTCATTTGAATTTAATTGAATTGAAAGGGAGAGTCTGTTTCAACAAAACAAGTTCCTTGCAAAGGGAACAACAGATACAATAAATTCAATTAAATATGAGAGGAAAAAAAGCAAGTTCTGGCAAAGTCGAGCTAGCAAGGCACTGAATTCCCAGCTTCTCTAAAAGACCAAGCTGCAAAAAAAAAAAATCCATCTCAACAACTCATTTAGTCTGGTATTGAGTCTTGAAGGAAAGTTCTACCCTCGGATACTCCAACACTGTTATGTATCATCAATCTGTGATGTTCGATTCATTCCAGGAGTTATTCTGAGATGAAGTGTGGTAATTTACTTTTATGTTGTGCCCACTTTCCCTCAACCGGCCTCGTCTACTCCTACCTCAGTTAGTGATTTCCTACGTTTCCCAGAATGCCATTGGATGATGTGCCTGAAGTTGTTGTACTGTATCGTATTACGCGTAGGTGCAGAGAATATGAAGAAGCGATAGCAAGAGTTTCCAGTAGTAGAAAAAGTGTCACGCCCCTCACTCAAAACACACAAGTGGGTACAACAAAAAGGAAAATTACAACATTTCATCACAAAAGAAGGAATGAATTGAACATCACAGATTGATGGGACATAACTGTGACAGAGTATCTGAGGGTGGAATTTCCCTTTGATGTTGGAGCAGCAGGGTGTGATTTCATTTGTGCAATAGGAAAAAAAAAGGCGGTGGGGGAGGAAAAGGATGGAGAAGATACGACTGGGCTAACGAGCGATGCGTCTGGAGATGAGGAGACTTTTTAAATGCAAACAAGAGAGGTGCTGATTGGTTGAAACAGCTTATTAATAGGTGTGAGAAGCGTGTATTAATGGGGTGTGATCATTGGCATGTTCATTAATTGCGGTCCAACTTCCTCTTGCGCGCATGCAAATGCACATGCACACACACACACACACACACACACAGGCACCCAGTTCCACCCTACAGTGGAGGGACTAATGGCGCATTAACACTGTTTGAGATTCCTAGAGTCACTCTCTTTAGCCATGATTAATAGACGTGCCACTGTTTTACAACAGGGACTGATGTCATCAGTGCCCCGCAAAAACCTCATATCTCCAAATTTGTCTTTTATGTCTTTTTTATTATCTTATTAACTCTTTCTTGTCCCCGGGCCTGAACAAACCTAATGGAAATTGTCAGTGTTTCGCATTGACCTTATATCGCAAATTTGTCTTTGTTGTACTATGATTGACAGTCTATTGAATCTGAGCCCATGCTGTATTGAAAATGTATAGTAAACAGAACAGAAACGCACACACACACACAAAACTATAGCGCCGTAGCTTAAATAGCAGGATTTAGCTCCACATTGATTCATACGCCATTTTATATGAGAGGTAAATGGATTGCTTATACTATGACAGATATACTACTACTACTTATACTATGAGAGATATGGTCTGGAGTTAATTACATGTGAAACAGTAGATCTTCTATTCAAGATATTTCTATCCAGGAACTGGTATTCAGTAGATAGGTAGTATGCTGAAAAACCCAATCTTGTGTGTTCTCTGTCTTTCTTTTTATATTTATCTCTCTTTCTTTATCTCTACTGTCTATGACTTTCTTGTTCTCTCTTTCTCTCTCTCTCTTTCTATCTCTCTGTCTCTGTCTCACTCTTTGATGTCTGTCTCTGGAAATCTTACTGTCTCTTCATCTGTCAGTCTATCTGTCTCTGTTTCCCTCTGTTGTTGCTATGTTTCTCTTTCTCTTTCTCGCTCTCTCTCTCTCTCTCTCTCTCTCTCTCTCTCTCTGTATTCATGCGTTGATCTGCAGATCTCATTTGCCTTCCTCCTCTCTTCTACTGTTCTCCACTCCTCTCGGCATCGCTTCCCTCTTCCTCTCCTCTTTTCTCTTCATCACTCATCCTCGCCTCTCTCCACCTGTCTTCCGCACCCTCTCCTCTCCTCTCTCTCCCTCTCCTCTCTTCTCTTCTCCCTCTCTTCTTCTCTCCTCTCCTCTCTCTCCCTCTCCTCTCTTCTCCTCTCATCTCCCTCTCCTCTCCTCTCTCCTCTCTTCTCTTCTCCCTCTCTTCTTCTCTCCTCTCCTCTCTCTCCCTCTCCTCTCATCTCCCTCTCCTCTCCTCTCTCCTCTCCTCTCCTCTCTCTCCCTCCCCTCTCCTCTCTTCTCTTCTCCCTCTCCTCTTCTCTCCTCTCCTCTCCTCTCTCTCCCTCTCCTCTCTTCTCCTCTCATCTCCCTCTCCTCTCTCCTCTCTCCTCTCTCTCCCTCTCCTCTTCTCTCCTCTCCTCTCCTCTCTCTCCCTCTCCTCTTCTCTCCTCTCCTCTCCTCTCTCTCCCTCTCTTCTCTTTTCTCCTCTCCTCTTGCCACGTAGCCCAGCATGGTGCTAATAGCACAGATTGTAATTAATTACATTAGGTCATATGGAGCAGCTAAATGCTCTCCTGGCGCTTCATTTCTTTTAATCCAATTCACAGTCGCTGTTATGAGATTTGCCATGTCGATGATGATGATTGTTTGCACTTTGTGACTCTGTTTTGAATAGCGCTACGCAAGTAAAGTTGATTATCAAATGTATTATCATAATTGTAGGTGTCTTGTCCCAGTCAGCCCTCTCTGCCAGGCCGGGGCATAGTGCACCCAAAGTTTTTGAGAGGTCACAAAATTTAAGCCAACATGCCCACAATGCAAATCATCTGAGAGCATACACAACAAAACTTGCAATGAGTGTGACTTGGCAGTGACTTGGCAGTCACTTGGCAGAACCTTTAAAATAATAATAAAAAGAAAAGCAACAATAAAAAGGTTTGTTTTAGAGGTGTTAGATATCAAATAACTTTTCAGTCATATTTCTTGTATTTGGCAATTTTAACAATGGACAATTTTGTATTTTACACTTACACAATTTAAAATCAAAACATTAAATCCATTGTGTGGATTTTCCAATTGTGAAACAAGGAGTTTGATCCCACCACAGAGTTTCAACAAAGACTGAAGAAATGAGGCCTAATGCCTCAGTCTGAGGGGATGGATGGGATGGATAGGACAGTAAGCCCCGGCACTGGAACAGGGTCTTATCTAGGGAGGTAGACTTGTACACCTTGCTTGCTTCACTTTATTGTGATGGATAATACATTTATTTTTCTTTCTATTCTTCAAGATGTGCTGTTGAGATCATCATTCAGACTTTTCTGCCTGACAAACAATTCAACAACAAGAGTGGAAATAAGTCATGTGTCATTCTGTGTCCTGTGTTATTTTATCATCCAGATAGTTCTACATGCCTGCTGTTATAGTTTATGTTAATTTATTAGATAAATACAATCAATCAGTCACACCAAAGACACAGTACTTAAGGTCTTGGTTTACAGAGTCACCAGCTTACTTCATTCAAATTAGAAGACAAATCAAAATAGGAAGAGGAGCTGGTTGCTATTCTTGCTAATCTTTCCCAATAGACAGCCAGACTCTGTGGCTCGGGACTCGCCTGACAATTAGAAGGCTGATGTGAGTTTTGAGGAAGTAAACAACTCAGTGAACTGACTTGGGACCAGTGCTCTGAAAAGCTACTTTAATATGCCTTTGTTTCCTTTGGTTCTCATGTTTGATGTTGATGAATCTATACAGTGTGACTGGTCCCAGTTGAAAGAACTGTGGTCCCAGCAGCTCTCTCTGTCATTTGTCTGACATCGTTGCCATTACAGTATTCAGTGTACAGAAGTCGGGCTGCCGTCAATTCATTTGTGAAGTGGATTCTTGTTGATTCAGGTAATGAATTCCTTTCTAAAAACTGAGAAGTTTCCACCAATTTAAGATTTTTAAATCCACTCCATAGTAAAATAATTGACAGTAAATGCTGCATCATGGAAAACAATTAATTGTAGCATAATTTTACGTTTTCAACAGATTGAATTGAAAGTGAATTGATCACAAATAATCCATTGTGATATATAGTGAAATAAATTGCAGCAGTAGGAGGATTAGTAGTTGTAGTGTAGATCCCAGAAAACAGAAAACATCAGTAACTACACAAGTAAAATATAGAAACATGCCTGTGTATTTTCATGGGCCATCAATATTATGTAATGTACATACAATTGAATAACCTAATCATATAAATCTTTGATGAATCCTTGGTTCACACTATCAGCATTCAGGCCCATAAAACTTTCAGAGTTTATTCTGAAAGGACATTTGGAAGTAGACAAAGTGAAGCACAAACTAGAAAGGAGAGAGTTTTTGTCACTACACGTTCTTTCTCAGGTCCTCCATGACAGAAGAGAGATGACACATCCCAGTCTTCTAAATGCCATGCTAATTATCACAGACCGTTCATTGAAATATCAAAAATATCCCAAAATACCAAAGGCCTCCTGGTTTCCCCCATCATGTCACAGTATTCATACCCCATTTTCAGTTTTGGCTGTCAAATCCATATCTATACTGTAGAGTCAGCAGCAAAACACACCAAGGATGTTTCACTGTGGCTCGCATAAAGAAAGTGGGAAACCGCCACACCTTGTGTATCTGAGCAAAAGTAAACTTTGTTGACTTACTTAGTACTCCCATGACTACTTCTATAACTACTAGTACTACTACTGCTACTACTACTACTTGTACTACTACTACTAGTAGGCCTACTCCTAGTACTACTACTACTACTACTACAATAAATAGTAATAGCTATATTTGTATAGCACTTTTCTTTAAAAAATAAAATAATAACAACGCAATCAGCTAGAGCAAAGGGAAGTCTGCTACTTCCATTAAAGGGACAGTTCATCCCAAAATGAACATTCAGTCATTATCAACTCACCCCCATGTCACTCGAAACTCCATTAAAGTTTGTAGGACGAAACAAACACACAGTGTAGCTGCTGTAGTTCCATCTCAGTCTTCTCCCAAACTATTGAAGTTAACAGAGCCATCTTATTCCAGCTACCAAAAAAAAGCATAAAACGTCCATCAAATTTCTCCAAACAACTTGTGTTTTCTCACCAACCGATTGTGCTGTGGCTGCAAAAGTCCAATATTTACCTTATTATCTCCTATATTTTCCTCACAGACAATGCTCTGGACGCATGTGCACCCTAAAGCATTGTGGCGGAAGACTCTGCTTTCTGTTGTAGGGTGCTGTTTGTGCATTACAGAGCAAAAGCATTGTCAGTTAGGAAAATATAGGGGATAATGAGGTAAATATTGGACTTTTGGAACCACAGTGCTATCGATTGGCTACAAAACACTCGAATTATGCTGCATGAGCTGTTTGGAGAAATTTCATGGACATTTTATGCTTTCTTTGGAGCTGTAAAAAGATGGGCCCATTAACTTCAATAGTTTGGGAGAAGACTGAGAGTGAACTATGGGGGCTAATTTGCTGTGTGTTTGGTGGTCCAACACACTTCAGTGTTTAGACTGACATGGGATGACAAGATAAAAACTGAATTTCCATTTTGGGCTGAACTGTTCCTTTAAGGCCCACTCAGCAGTACAGATGTAGCGCTAGACCATAACAGTTTATTCTCATAATAATACCAGTATGAATGCACGTAAAATAATAGCATTATAGAAATGAAAGTGCACTGCACAACAGTTAGATGGCCACTAAGTGCACCACCTACCAGCACTACTAGGTGACTTTCCCTCAGACACACACACACACACACACACACACACACACACTTAGACACACAGTAACACGCAAAGTGCTGTTTCAGCTATGTTAAATACCTGCAAAGATCACACACACACACACACACATGCAAATCCCCTCCAAAGGTATTTGGAAAGGGGGGGGGGGGGGGGGGGGGTAGAGAGAGAGAGAAAGAGAGAGGCAGAAAGTAATAAGAGAGAGAAATGGCCTAGTCACAGATCTGCTCCATTATCCCATAGTGAGCATGTCGGCCACCCTCCAATGTCCATTACTGAATAAGACTCTGTGTGTGTGTGTGTGTGTGTGTGTGTGTGTGTGTGTGTGTGTGTGTGTGTGTGGGCCGAGCGAGAGAAAGAGAGACTGCATGGTGTGCCGCTGCAGCACTAATCAATAGTCTAAAGTCTTAGCCACACCTTCTCTCCTTGCCTCTCCTTCACTCTCTCCATCTCCGTCTGTCTCTCTCTCTCTCCCTCTCTTTCTCTCATTCTCTCTTTCTGTCTCTCTCTCTATCCCTCCGTCCCTCCAGCTCTCTATTACCTCAGCCACAGAAAAAGCCAATCATTCGGGGAGGTAGAGAGAGGGGAGAAAGAGAGAGAGAGAGAGAGATAACAAGGGTAAGGGATGAAAAGTAAGAAAGAAGGGGAGTATTAAGTTCGGGAGGGGGGAAGAGGAGAAAAGAGACGGAGCGAGGGATGTAGGGAGAGACGGCGACAGAGGGAGGGGAGGGGGGTGATGAAATAGCGAGACAGACAGAGAAGAAAGGAAAACCCCAGAGAGAGAGAGAGAGGGAGAGAGAGAGAGAGAGGGATGAATTAAAGGAAGACTGCTGGGAAAGAGATGAAGGGATGCAGGGCGTGGAGGTGAAGTTAGATGCAGGGATGAGGATGGATAAAAGTGAGAGCTTGATGGAGGGAGGTGAGGGGTCGCGTTCTCCTCTCCTCTGTCAGAGCTGTGATTACACCAAAACACACATCTCTCTCTCTCTTTTTCTACGTCTCTCATTTTCTTTGCCTCGCTCTCTCTCTCTCGCTCCGTCTCTTTCGTTCTCCTGGCATCTTTCCCTTTCGTCCGACTCTCTTCCACCCCCTCGCTCTCTCTCTGTTTCAACCTCTACTTCTTAAGCTACTCCTCCTTCCCCTCTCTCCCTTCCTCCCCTCTATTATCTCCCTCTCTCCCCCACTTCTCCTCCCTCCCTCTCTCCTTCCCTCTCTCTTTTTCTCACTCATACTCTATGCATAATTCAGGGTGAGATTCCAGGATGACGGGCGTGTCCATTAAAAATACATGGGGACGCTGCAGCGAGGCCGTTTAGTGCTGCCTACCGCCGAGGAGCAGCGCCACCGGCAAAGGCGGCGAGGGCAAAGAGAGAGGGAGGAGGAGAGGAGGGGTGGGAGAGAGGGAGAGGGGGGGGGAAGAGAGGAAGGAGAGGAAAAGAGAGGAAGGAGTAAGGGAGGGCAGGTGGACAGAAGGAAAAGCAAGGATGGAGTAAAGGATGAAAGAGGGAGCAGGACAGAAGGAGAAGGAGAGGAGGGAGGAGGAGATGGGGAGGGAGAAGAGAGGGAGATGAATAAGGGGAAGAAGAGAGAGCAGGAGGGAGGGGAGGAGAGGAGACGGGAGGGAAGGAGAGAGACAAAAAGGAGGAAGAGAGAGAGGAGAGGAGAGGAGGGGTGGGAGAGAGGGAGAGGGGGGAAAGAGAGGAAGGAGAGGAAAAGAGAGGAAGGAGTAAGGGAGGGCAGGTGTAAAGGGGGAGGGACAGAAGGAAAAGCAATTATGGAGTAAAGGATGAAAGAGGGAGCAGGACAGAAGGAGAAGGAGAGGAGGGAGGAGGAGATGGGGAGGGAGAAGAGAGGGAGATGAATAAGGGGAAGAAGAGAGAGCAGGAGGGAGAGGAGGAGAGGAGACGGGAGGGAAGGAGAGAGACAAGAAGGAGGAAGAGAGAGGGGAGAGGAGAGGAGGGGTAGGAGAGAGGGAGAGGGGGGAAGGAGAGGAAGGAGAGGAAAAGAGAGGAAGGAGTAAGGGAGGGCAGGTGTAAAGGGGGAGGCACAGAAGGAAAAGCAAGGATGGAGTAAAGGATGAAAGAGGGAGCAGGACAGAAGGAGAAGGAGAGGAGGGAGGAGGAGGTGGGGAGGGAGAAGAGAGGGAGATGAATAAGGGGAAGAAGAGAGAGCGGAGGAGGGAGAGGAGGAGAGGAGACGGGAGGGAAGGAGAGAGACAAGAAGGAGGAAGAGAGAGGGGAGAGGAGAGGAGGGGTAGGAGAGAGGGAGAGGGGCGAAAGAGAGGAAGGAGAGGAAAAGAGAGGAAGGAGTAAGGGAGGGCAGGTGTAAAGGGGGAGGGACAGAAGGAAAAGCAAGGATGGAGTAAAGGATGAAAGAGGGAAGAGGACAGAAGGAGAAGGAGAGGAGGGAGGAGGAGGTGGGGAGGGAGAAGAGAGGGAGATGAATAAGGGGAAGGAGAGAGAGCAGGAGGGAGGGGAGGAGAGGAGACGGGAGGGAAGGAGAGAGACAAAAAGGAGGAAGAGAGAGATGAGAGGAGAGAGAGGGGAGAGGGGTAAGGGAGGAGAGGTGGAAAAGGGGAAGGGACAGAAGAGAAAGGAGGAATTGGAGGAGGGAGAAGAGATGGATGAAGAGGAGGGAGAGGAGAGAAGAGGTGGAGGAGAGGGAAGGGGAAAAGGAGGAAGGGAGAGGAAGGAGCGAGGGAGGAAGGATGGTGGGAGGGAGGGGAGATGGAGAGAGGGAGGGAAAAGGTAAGGAGGGAAAGGAGGGAACAGGGAGAGGGGAGAGAAAAAGTTGGGGGGAAAAAAGAGGAAATGCCAGGAAGGAAGGAGGGAGGGAGACAGGAGAGAGGAAAGAGAAGGAGGGAAGAAAGGGGTAGAGAGGAAAAGGAAGGGGTAAAGAATGGAAGAAAAGAGAGAAAGGAGGAAAGAGGGAGGGAGAAGAGAGGAAGGGGAGGGAGAGGAAAGTGAGGGAGGAGATGGGAGGGAGAGAGGTAAAAGGGAGGAAGGAAAGAAGGAGAAGGGAGCGAGGAAAGGGAGAGGGAGCAGGGAAAAGAGTGGGGAAGAGGGAGGAGGGAGAGTGAGATGGAGAGAGGGAGGAGAGAGAGAGAGAGAGAGAGAGAGAGAGAGTCGGAGGACAATTCCTGGCAGGCTCTGAATGAGGATTAAGGGACAAAAGGAAGAAATAGTTTCTGTCTCTCTCCTCCTTGACCTCCAGCTTAGGGGGGTAATTGGCAAAACCCTGCATGGAAGTAGCGCATCCTCACACACACACACACACACACACACACACACACACACACACACACACACATATATATCCAAATACCTTCCACACACACTGAAAAAAATCACACAAAAATACAATCATGTATACATACACAGCCACTGAAATACCACTCCTGCACACAAATAACATAAGGAACACACACACACACACACACACACACACTCAGATATACAGACAGACTCTCTCTCCTCACTTATCGAGGAAGTGCTGTACCAAAATATGTACACACACACACACAAACACACCCAAACACACACACACATGCACACATAAACACACTAAACAAGTTATAAATAAGCTCCCATTCTCCATTCTATTCTCTGTCAATCAATAAATCCATAATATTGATCACAGCCATTTGAATAGACAAACAGATAGAGGGGATAAGTGTGTGTGTGTGTGTGTGTGAGAGAGAGAGAGAGAGAGAGAGACAGACAGACACAGAGAGAGTGTCATATCCAGCATATGTCATGTTCTATATAAATCTCCAAAGGAGGACATCTATTTTAAACACACACAGATATATACACACACACTATCTCACATACACACACACACACACACTCATGCATTCTGTCAATGCCCCGCGAAGATATCGTTTTTTCAGGAAAAGTCTTCCTCTCTGCTAATGTTCTTTCTGTGTCTTCTCGCCTTTCTTTCATAAATAATGCTGCGCTGCTATTAACATGGTCAGGAAGGCTTGGAGGAGATGGAGAGGAGACAGGCAGACAAGAAAAGAGGTGGCAGGAAAGAGGAGGAGGAGAGGAGAGGAGGATGTCAAGAGGAGGGAAGAATGGATGTGGAAACGGCAAACACTTAACCTCTCTTTTTTTTTGCTCCCTTCTCTCTCTGATCTAATGTAACATTGCTGCGAGATGTAAAAACACCTCCGGCATCCCATCTTTCTCCCTCGAGTCTTCTACCACTCTTTTACTGCACTCCCTCCCTCCGCCTATCACTGTTTTACTGCCTCCCCTCTCTTTATCTATCACTCTTTTACTGCCCTCATCGTCTTCTTTAGGAGATGGAAAGGAGCGCCGGCAGCAGAACAAGCGAGGGAGGCGGGAGGAGACGAATCAAGGGAGAGATGAGAAATTAGGGGGCGAGAAGAGAGAGGAGAGGAGGAGAGCAGCGAGCCACTTTTCCTCTCTTAGTTGTTGTTTTTTTCTCTTTTTCTTTTTCGCTCCTGTTCTCTCTGATTTAATGTAACATAGCCGAGAGATGTAAAAACACCGCTAACATCCTCTGCGCGTCTCCCTCGAGTCTTGACCACTCCTTTATTGCCCTTTCTTTTACTTTACTACGAGGAGAGGAGAGGAGAGGGGAGAAAGAGGAGAGGAGATGAGGTGATACAAGAAAAGAAGGGACGGTATGAGAGGAGACAAGATGATGAGACTCGAGCACAAACAAGTTAAAAGAAAAGAGGAGGGTTAGAGGTTAGGTTAAAAGCTGAGCACTACTTATTCTCTCTCATTTGTTTTATATCTGCTTCTCTCTCTCTCTCTCTCTCTCTCTCTCTCTCTCTCTCTCTCTCTCTCTCTCTCTCTCTCTCTCTCAGCCTGAAGCATTTCAATCCCAAACATCATAGACCCTCTTAACTGATATTCATTGCTCCATTAAAAAAAAAAAATACAAATGATAATATCCATAGTGAGTTTTAGCTTCATACCAGCACCCACTTTTTTTTTTTAAATGGTCAATATCTCAACCCTTCAATTGTAGAAGCCACTTTCCCCTGTGTGAGTGTTCCCTTACTCTCATTTTCTCTCCTCATCTGCCCTACTTTCACTCAGACATATTAAAAAACACTAAATATATTGGAATGTGTTTTCAAATCCTTGAACTACTCGGAGTGCTCTCGTTTTAACTTCCCAAACTCTCTAACAGCCTCAGAATTGAAAACGCCACTTGCAAGATAAGGCACACTTAATGAAGCGCTCTTTTTTTTCCCCCTCAAGTATTAAAAATGTATTCAAGAGCTGTTTTTTTTCATGTCTGTTTCCTGCCTGCATCGCAGTAACAGGCTGGAGAAATCATCTCTATGAATCCTCTCCCATTCATTTTTAAAGTATCCCTCCTTTATTTCTGCTTTACACTGGCAATTTTCATTAAATCCTCATAAATTGCCGTTAAAGTAGCATAACTTGCACAACAGATGAGAAGAGGTTTTCACTTCAATGAGCATCCTCTCTGGCTGTTCCCTCAATCTCCACTCATGTTGTTTCACAACACTGTTAGAGGCACAACTTGTCACCCAAGTGTTCATTCTGTCACTTACAGTGGCAACAAATACATTAACAACCAATCCTATGTATGCATAGTAACAGCTTGCATTTCACCAGTGACAGATCAGTTGACCAGTGCAAACAGAGTCACATGTTGACACTGTGGCTCTGTAGCTCAGTGAGTTGAGCAGGGATTAACACTGTCAGGGTTTGATTCCCACTGGGGCGGCTCATGTTAAAAATGTATTCACTCACGTCGAGAGCATCCATCAAATAGTTTATTTTATGTTGACAAAGACCAACCATTACCATAAATTATAAAATAGTGTAGAGTAACATAGTATTCAGCAGCTAGCAACAAATCAAATCATTTATGATAGCAAACCAAGAACCAACTGACAGAAAAGAATGACGTCTTGCTATTCCAATAACAGCAAATACTGTAATGTCACTTGCAATTAATGTCAAAAAGAACATTTGGTCTTTTTCAAACCACAAACACATCTTGCAGACACAATAACAAGTCAATAGACTTGTATATAACAGATCCAATAGATCCTTTCCCTTCCTATTTCCAACACCTAGAGTAATCATTTTCAGGCTGGCACCGAATTTCACACCTATATAGCTGCACAACCCCAAGTGTGTGTGTGCGTGTGTGTGTGTGTGTGTGCGGGTGTGTCTGTGTGCATCCTTAAAGCTTATTCTAAAAGTAGTGAAAGGTCTTGCCCTGACGTAAATAGTCTTGTCAGATGTTTGACACACAACGGTCACAAGTTTGTGTTTGTAGATCTTGACCTGTCGAATGTCCTCACCCTCTTTCTCTAATGTTCAAATATAATGTAATAAAGCTGAAATGTGATGAAAATAATCTCCAAAAAAGAAATGACCCCCAGTGTTTATGTGTCGTCGATGCAGTCCAAACACGCTCCACCTCACACACACCTCTTACATACGTAGACTGCTTCTCACACACACCTGTTAGCTATGCACAGACTTCACTAGCTGTGGGTCACATTCCTCTCCACACTTGGCTCATCTCTACACAACGCTTATGCAAGGAAAATGATGCTTCGGATGCCAGGTTTCCCCCATCTCTAACCCCTGGATGACACTTAACTGCATCCAATGTGCTGCAGGGTTTTTTTTTATTCAGATGGCTGAATAACTTCAGTATTAATCTATAATGTGTTTCACTTACATACCACCAAACATTTAGTAACAGCAGGCATCAAGTTTTTTTTGTAAAATGGCCAATATCTCATTTTGGAATGAAACTCCTCAATTCTGCAAACCACTTCCCACCCTGCGAGTCTTGCCTCGATCTCATTTTCTCTCCTTGTCAAGTTCATTTATTTCCAATGAGAGAATCCATTACAGCCGCATCATTCTGCTGCAGATACATTGTGTGGCAAAGCAAGCGGTGAAAGCACACCTGCTGAAAACATTTCACCGGAGAATCAAAGTTGCAATGAATGACATGACGACCTGATTAGTTGCATCTCAGTGTTTGAGCCATGTGACCTTTGCATAGAAGTCTGCATATTGTTTGCATGATGGATTAAATCCTTAATGCACGTGTGATTGCAGCATCAAAGCCGTGATACAAGCGCAGTATTCAGATGGGAGCAATTGCCAACAATTACGACCCGACGTTTCTGGGGGGGGGTTTTCAGTCTGTTATATTATCTACATTTTGTCCGAGGTATCAAGTGCGGTCCCTGCTGCGGCCAATATTGTCCAGCTGTGATGTGTGAAAACGCTGCCCGTGTGTAATGGCCTCACTTATCTCTTATCTGTGCTTCCTGTCAGGCACAAATCTGCAAATGCTGGGCAATCCTGAGCTGATGAGAGATGATGAGAGAGATGGAACCTCATTCTACTGTAAAGCACTCCATACACTGGTCCTCTCCATCCTGATAAGGCACACACACACACACACACACACACATGCCCAAAAACATGCACACTCACCAACAATCTTTCTCTCTCTCTCTTTCTCTCTCTCTCTCATACACACATACATTCAGTAAATGCCTCCCAAAACCTGTTTTTTTAGGAAAACCGTGTCTCTCCTGTGTGCAAATGCACACATACACACACATACATGCACAAGCAGAGACAAATACATCCACACTCCTTCCACATACACGCACACACACACACATTCACACGTGCACACGTATATATACCCAGTCAGCAGTTCCATTAAACAAGGTTCTAATGACCTCTTGTTTCCCATCAAAGAACCTGATTAAACTCAAATGACTTTCTCATCCCATCAACAGATGGGGTGTGTGTGTGTGTGTGTGTGTGTGTGTGTGTGTGTGTGTGTGTGAGTGTTTGGGGCGAGTTAGATATCATGTTACAGCGACTTCATTCCCTCAGATAAATAGTGGCGGATTGGTAAAAGTTGTGACAGAGCAGCAGATTCATGGTTCAGTCTCTGCCAACAGCATCTGCTCAACATAAACAGTGGCTGGTAAACACCAATTATAATGCATATGAGTATGTGCATGCGTATACTCACACACAAGCACATGCATGCTTTGTGTGTGTGTGTGCGTGTGTGTGTGGGAGTTGCCCTTTACACCCACAGTGTTGTCCTGGAGCAGATGGGGGTCAACTGCCTTGCTCAAGTGAACCTCGGCAGAAAGTGTTAAGGAAGGGAAGAGTGTTGCGCAATACATTATTTTGGGCTTTTTTTCAGTCTGGGATTTGAAATATTCAATTGCTAACAAACCCAATTTAGCCGGCGTTGGCTCAGTACGGTTACACAGGAGGACTCTTGTGAATGACTCATCTCCAGTCAACACTCAAAGACAAATGAAAGTAATAAATAATTTCAGAAGGACAATTAAGTCTCCCTTCGTTAAGCATTTGCTCGTTAAGTCTCCCTTCGTTAGTAAAGGTTGGCTGCTTGTGCCCTGTCTGTCGATAGCGGCCATGATATTTCCCCGCTGCAGATGATTAGGAGCGATGCAATGTGCACAAACACACACACACACACACGTATCGGACACAAACAAACACTGAATGCACACACGCTCACAATCACAAGAAAAGCAGAACCCACTCACGTCCTAATGAGTTTTCCTGCTTGTTGTTCAGTGTGCTCCGTGGCTTCATTATCATCACCCACTTAATGCCTAATGCCTGCATGAAAGAAATCAACACCACATCATTACACACTCTGGAGAACGCCACGGTTTCTGCTGCTGTCTCTGCCTCTCTTTGGCTTTTTTACCTTTTTCATCTTTCTCTTATACCTTTATCCCTCTCTCTCTCTCTCTGGCTGTCTCTCTTTCCTCTCTCCTTCCTTTTTTATCTTTTTCCTTGTGTTGTCTCTGTCTCAGCCCGTCGGTCTTTATTTCTACCCCTCTCTCATTAATTCTCCTTTCTTTTTCTCTTTGCTTACATCTCTCTGCCTCTCACTGTATCTCTGTCTCTCTCTCTTTCTCCTTCCCAGTATTTCCTCTGTCCGCTCTCCTCTGTCTTTCCCTTCATTATTTCATCAAACAATCAGCGCGACTGGAGCGGGACGGTCGACAGAACTCCGTCTGACCTTCAGAATAATAGCGAACCCGTTAGGAATTCCTTCTGAATTGGCGTCTGAATGAAATCACCACGTTTTCTGTTAATTGCATTTTAATCTAGCCGTTGTCATCCCTGCGAAGCTGAGCGCCAAATTGATTTGCGATTCCGAGGGTGTTGCGGCGCCAGAAAAAGAGATTGTTCTTGTATGGCTTTTAAGTGCGCAAAAGCCCCAGGCCCGCTGCACCGTCCAAGGGCTTGGGCAAACATTTGCTCTCGCTAATTTGTTTCCCATCTGAAATTGTATGATTTGATTTGCATGTGTGTGTGTGTGTGGCTGGACACACAACCCCAGACGCGCTGACGAACACACTCATCCCTGCGCACACACAGAAACACATGGAAACATTCATATATGTATACTTTCTCTCTGTACACACACACAAGCATGTTCTCTCCCTATAGGCACACAAAAGCACCCCCCACACACACACACACACAAATCCAAGTCCATTGGGAGTGGAGACGTTCATGTCAAACAATGCATGGCGCTGCGGAAATCCACCTCAAACAACAGAGAGAGTAATTCTCAGTCAAGCAATCAAGGCCGTGGTAATACACAGGCAGATGAATCTATCAGCGATATCACACACAGCGCAGCAGATGATTCCCCAGACGGAGGGGGAAGACGCTGCAGCTGAATTATGGATTCAGTTGGAATCCTCTCATCGTCTATTACGCTCTTCCTCATACATACACATACGGACACATGCGTGCATAGGTACAGGGATATCCTTGATCTGGACGTATCAGAGATACAAACGCACACACATGAGCAGATATATCCATGACGGAGACACACTCCCTCCCCTCCCCGCTCGCACATACACACATCTTTACAAAGACACAGTTCTTGGGGATGCAGATACTTGGACGACGATACACACACACACACACACACACACATCGCTCACACATAGGCACAAGCACAGCTGGAGGTATGTGCAGCAGTATGGGAGAGCGTGGGAAAGGCTTCTGCTTCTGACCTTGGCCCTGGAACAAACATCTTCATAGAAAAACACCAGCAGAGAGACACACAATAACAAGTTGTCTCCTCGGAGGAAAAAAGGGTGCGTGTGTGTGTGTGTGTGTGTGTGTGTGTGTGTGTGTGCAAGCTCTTCAGTTGAATAGAGTGGAATAAACACTGATTGAATGAGGGGTAGAGATTCCAGTGTGTGTGTGTGGTTG
>NC_136020.1:13599238-13674238 GCF_048128805.1 Centroberyx gerrardi
GTACCTATGTGTGCATCAAGCCGTTGTAGGGATGTACGGTCCATCTCACAAACACATGTAAACACTCACGGGCAAGGCAAAAACGCACTCAGGCATGCCAACAGCAAGTCACAAAATACACACACTTATATGCTCATTCACTTGCACACACACACACACACACACACACACACACACACACACATTCAGGCATAGTCTTTCTAGCAGACCTGTCAAAATCTTTACTGTCATCCCATTATCGGAAAAACCCGATGTCTGTCAGTTTGTAATCACCTTTACACACACACACACACACACACACACACACACACACACTCATAGCCTTGCATATCTATGAGTGGAACAGCTGTTAAAATGACAGCAGAGAACCTTGGCCGGCTTCGTATTCACACGAAGGCACAGACCTCCGACTACCTGCTGCAGTGGAGAGAGGGAGGGAGAGAGAGAGAGAGAGAGAGGGAGGAAGGTAGGAGAGAGAGAGAGAGAGAGAGAGAGAGAGAGAGAGAGAGAGAGAGACATCGGGGGAACAGAGGTTTAGACTGGTGCCTTGAAGGCAGCAGAGTTGCGTCACTCCAACACCTGCTTGCTGTTTCTGCTGCAGCCACATAAACACATTACATCCCATACACCCCACCCCCCCACCCCCAACACGCAAATCTCCAACAGGTAGAATTAGCCTGTAGATATGCCTGCGATTTTAATCCCTCCATTGTTAAGAATATTGAATGTATAATTGTTTATATGCCATGTTTAGTGCTTCGCTCTACCCATTTAGCGACAGGGAATTGAACCTCTAACCCTTGCTCTACCCATGGAGCTACACATATCCCTCAAAGTGCTATAATCTATAACTTGGTTCCTTGGTTCCTTCAGGATTGACAAACCGGTTGGTTCCTACATGACACGAGTACCAATATGTTTTCATTAGCCTGTGTCCCAGGGATTAATTTTCTCATTTGGCTCCCCTGATCCAAAACCCCTGATCTTTTGCTCAGAGACTGTTTACACTCAGGAGGCAATTTGTTCAAATTTTGTTCCCAAAAAAGAGGATTAAATGTAGGTTAATTGTTATTTTTCCCTCACCTTTTTCCGGAAAACAAAAGGAGCATCTATTGTATTTGCTAGCGAGGGATATTCAGGCCTGAATTTATTCCCAGGGCGTTATACTGTTCCCCTTCTTAGTGAAGACGTAAAGCTTCTGCAAATTTGAGAAAATGAACATCAGAATGGAAGCGTCTGAGAACTGCACCAGATACGACATTCATTTCAACACCTTACAATACTGTACAAGGCTGGTGGGCGTATCATGGCTATCCCCATTTCCTTTTATTATGTCATTTCTGGATATTGGGGCCACCGCTCTGAAACGCCACCGTTTATTATGGATGTCCTGCTTACCTCAATACACCCAACCTATCCTTTTGAGATGGCCTATTTCACACAATTCAGCCGTTTAATTAGCTTGGCGATTCACTCAGTTGCTTGACATTATCTTTCCATAGAACATAATGCCTCAGTACAAAAGTCTTGCATCAACAACAGAAACACCAGAAGAGTTGGTGTCCACTTGATAATCCCAATGGATCCCAATGAATGCAATGGATCTTTACATGAGATCCTATGAGCAGGAAAAATCAAATTCCATAAGTGTCCCAATACTCTTTCCCCCCCTCAGCCTTCCTCCTGTCTCAATAAAGTAAAAAAAGACTAAGGGGAATAAGACTGTTCACATTGTTGTAGGTCTTGAAAACATTCAGGAGGCCTGCCTAATTTCACCCGCTTAGGGTGCCTAACAGGTTTTGGGCTCAGATCTCATCACAGCATGGGCTGCTCTCTCGATGAATCCATTTATAATTCGATTCTGTCCCAATTAATTCATCAGTTTTCTACTCTAAATGGAATTAGGTCAAAGCCACTCATAGGCAGCCATGGCCCGCTATGATTAAAATCCCTGCTTTATATAGGTTAGCCAGCTCTGATTCATCTGGTAACCCCAAGAATTTTACCCTCCGTAATATTGTTTATTCAACACTTTCTCCTTGGATCCAGGCTCCACTGGGCATGTGCACAGAGATGATCCAAAGGAGGCTTGGGGCGCCTGTCTTTTTGCCTTGCCACATACAACGGTGCGACTGTGGTGCATATCTACGATCATGTATGTTTTCTTTTTACCATCATTTGCATCTTAAACAGGGAATCATACCCATGAAAACGAGGTAATCCACTTAAGCAACCGTACCCAAAGGCACCAATGATAATTTTATGCGTGGGAATGCTCTTTTTTTAGCTTCAGCCCCTTCCCATTATAATTTCTGCATATAGTCTAATAGAGTCCAGCATAGTTCAGAGATTCAGCTAGTCTTGTTAGAAGACTATGGCTGGATTGGGTTCATATTCCATCTTTGCGGCACTCTTTGTATGCAGCGCACATCTGATCTTCTCATGGCATCTTCCCAAACAGGGAGCAACCACATGGACTCTGATTTTCCCCTTGCTTAGATGGCCTAATGAAAATCCAGGGATAAGCACATTCATAATTAAAAAACAGTTAACATCCATGTACGATATAACTACATCCATGTAAGATTTAACTACACCCAAACATCTCTGGAGGGGAACCAAAAGATCAGATCAGGGCATTGTGGGTCTTTGTTTTGCCACTGTGAAGGAACCAAAGCCCTGAGGTTATTATGAGTTTTATGTCTCATTTAGAGCAACGTTCATTGAGAATGATCATATTTCCAAGGGGTGAACAGCAGTGACAACCTTGTCCACGTGTTCATACAACAATACCACACACACGGCATTATATCTGCCTGGCTGCAACTGTTATACCACAGAACTTGAATGGACAGTCCTTCCACTGTTTGTCATGGTAATTTGGCTAGTACAGCAAAAAATGGCGACTATGGAGGTTAGCAGTTGTTATGGTGACAACGCAAGTCTGGGCATTAAGGCCGTAAAGTGTGTCACACTTGCTTGAGAACTGTGCAGATGTGTCTGTTGCAGGAGTGATTAGCAAACTGTCAAAACCATAGGTCAAAACTGCTGTTAGCGACGAGGTTAACGTAGCATTATCATCATTATCATTATTATCAACATTTTGCTTCTCTCGCTAGCTCTTCTCGTCAAAATCAGCATATTAGCATCATCAAACAGGTACCTTTAACTTAATACTGCCTCTCAAATGCTATAAACTAAGGTAGCTTAGCCTACCTTTAGTGAAGAAGGAAAGTTAGCATTCACTAACTTCAAACAGAGACAGATTAACTCAACCAGTTCTTCTCACTGTGCAGACGTCAAAACTTTTCATCTACTTAAAGAGGCAGCAGCAGCTTGTATCACCTAGTTGTGGCATGAGTGACAACTTCATTCAACTGCAATGCCAGTTTTCCACTGCTTTGGTCCTTGCTGCAAAACCTCTCCCCTCAGTGACTTGCCGTAAGTCGGTTTATACGGAAGCTAGCTCAGCGGTAGGCTACACATAAAAATGGCCGCCGCTCCGACCATCCAGGAACGTTGATTTGGATGGGAAAGAGCGTTCTATCCATTCAAGTTGTGTGCATATTATCCAGTTGATCTTGGTCATTACTGTCTCTACACCCTACGCTCTGACCGGAGTCCCTGTCCTTTAAGCCCTATCTCTAGTAAAGGCATGACAAGATCAAATCTGCTTTAACAAAGGCTTAAAAAGCAGATTTTCTCCTCCTGCGTGTTTCCGTCTGAGAGGAGGAAGTCGGCATCCCAAGAGAGGAGGTTTCCAGCTCTGTGATGGTGAGTGGCTGGCTGGGAGATGAAGGGGGTATAACCCTGCGCAGCGCCCGGCTGGCTCATCACTCTTTTTAATTTACACCAATGGCTGGATGTCTAGGTGAGTGTCGCCTAATCTCTGCTCCACTTTTTTTTATCTCGTCTCCTTTCCTCTCTCTCTCCTCCTCCCCCTCCTCCCCTTTTCTCTCGTCTCCTACTCTCACTGCTCCTCTCCTCCTGGCTGATAGCTCCTCTTCCTCTCCTCTCCTCTCCTCTCTCTACCCTCCTCTTCTCTCCTGCTCTCACCTCCTCTCCTCTCCTCTCATCTCCCCTCTCCTCTTCCCTTGTCTTCTCTCCTCTCCTCTCTCTTCTCCTCTCCACTCCTCTCCTCCGTCCTCTACTCTCCTCTTCTCTCCTGCTCTCACCTCTTCTCCTCTCCTCTCCTCTCCTCTTCTCTTCTCTCATCTCATCTCCTCTCCTCTCCTCCCCTCTCCTCTTCCCTTCTCTTGGCTTCTCTCCTCTCTTTCTCTCCTCTATTCTCTTCTCTTTTCCTCTCCTCTCTTCTCCTCTCCTCTCCTTCTCTCATCTCCTCTCCCTCCCTGTCTCCTCCTCTCCTCCTCTCTCATTCTCTTTCCTTCTCCTCTACCCTCCTCTCCTGCCCTCTCTCCTCTCCTCCTTTCTCCCATTCCCTTTCCTTCTCCCCCCTCCTCCCTTTGCCTAAATCTTTCTATCTTCTCTCCCTTCTCTCCTTCCTTCCATTTCACTCTGTTGCTCTCTTCTCCCCTTTTCTCGCCCCTCCATCCTCCCCATCACCTCCTTTCTCATCCTCTTTCCTCCCCTCCTCATTTACCTTCTTGCTCTTTTTTCATCATCCTCTGCTCCTCCTCCTCCTCTCCCAGACTATTCTATCACATTGCCTTCTGCAGGCCTCCTCTTCTCTCCCGGGATTGTGCTGCTCTTTTCAGAAAGTGATAGCTTTTCTGCCGCTCTGTCCTCTCCCCATCCTCTCTCTCTCACTCTCTCTCTCTTTCTCTCTCTGTAACTAGCTGTCTGTCTGTGTCTCTCGTCATCTAATGCGGTCCGTCTCTCCCTCTGTCTCTCTGTCACCTCCGTCTTGGTCTCTCTCCTTCATAACTCCCTTTTTTCCCCCCCTACCTGTTCCTTCCCTCTCTCCAATCTCCTACATCTCACACAATTTCTCTTCAGCAGCTCTCTCTCTCTCTCTCTCTCTCTCTCTCTCTCTCTCTCTCTCTCTCTCTCGCCACTCTTCCCTCTCCCGTTTTACAGCGGCATCACCAGATGTCTATGACATTTGATTTTACAAGATCAGAGACAAATGAGGCAGACTGTGAGATTCCAGAAAGATTCCACAAAACATCTGAAATCACTCAAATGGTGACACTCCACCATTAGACACACCCCCCCCCCCCCCCCCCCCCCCCCACACACACACACACACACACACACACACAACTCTACCACCCCCACCTCCCCATACTTCACTGGACTCACCCCCATCACACCAGACTGCAAAAAAAAAGGACATAACGAGGGATACAAGGTTATGCCAAAAAATTGCCCCTAAAATGTATCTGTGCATGTAGAAGACATTCATTGGAAATACATCTTGGACACTGTAAATACATTTTCGTCCTGGTGACAACATATATCTGAAAATATATTGCAAATTTAATTCCAAAATATATTTCTGATGAATGTCATCCACAGGTTGAAATACATTTTGTTTTTTGTCATTTCTTCCTGCATATTCTGACAGACATCCTGAAGTGTATGTCATTTTCCCCCCAGTATGGATACATGCATAAAATATATCCTATATTGATAGGAGACAGGGGTAGAGCGTCTGACATGATGAAGTCATGTGCCTGGTGATAAAACACAGCTTACAGGTTGATATATTATACTGTGTGAGATCAAAGTGTAGGGTGTATGCTCATTATATATAATAGGCTTCTGTACTACACTGGTGTTATTCTGATTGCGCCCCTAATTAAGACAGCACCAGCCACAGTAAAGGCAGAGAAACACCATTACAACGACATCAAATTACAATGTGAAACACAATATGAGCGTATTTCTTCGTTTTTAATGCTCTGTGTACCAATATTGGCAAGCGCTGTGTAACTCTCCACATATTGAGTTGCAACATATAGAGCGAAATACTGTGCCCCTATACCCCTTTCCATGAGCTGCTATTGATAAGACATTTACTCCCCTCACCTCTATTGTCCAGTGGCTACTTCCACGTGAAATAAAAAATTATGAGTGAAATCGATAAAATTCCCCCAAAGAAACAGGCAGCATAGCGAGTAAATGAACAGAAAATGAGACAAGAAATAAGATCGGGTCGTAAATCCATCACTAGAGGAATGCCAGGACCCTGAATCGACACCTACAGAGAGGCAAAAAAACAAGGCAACAGCATGTAGTCAGAAAGGGGGGAAAAAATAAGAAATTAGACTAGATGAGACTCCTTGATACCTCAGAAAATCAAATCCATCCCAGGGTGGGTGAAGGGTGAGGGGGGGACCGTCTCCAGCCTCTTCCCGGGGCTCCTCGGGGTCCCTGTCCGCCTCAGGCAACTTCCTTGCGGAGCTCAGCAGTTTTTTTGTTTTTTTTTAGCCCCCCAAAATATCAGTCCTCCTGGTTTTTTCCCCCCCATACAACAGCAAAAGGATTTAAAGAGAATTAGACCATCCACAAGTCGGTTAAATAAAAGAAGGGGAAAAAAATTAAAGTGCTTCTCCGTGAGCACCAAGGCTGATTTGTTGGTTAAAATGCAATTAGTATTCCTAGGCTTGTTTAAGGAGACAATAGAGGGAGGCTGCCTAATGAAGTCGATGCCCAAGAATGAGACTCAGATACAGAGAGAGAGAGAGAGAGAGAGAGAGAGAGAGAGAGAGAGAGAGAGAGAGAGGGAGAGAGGGAGAGAGGGAGTGCTGAGGAATTCCTAATGCACGGTATTCAGGAGACCAGAGGATGTGTTATTCATGATCAATAATGTTGGTAAACCCACCTGGTTTTTATCCATGGTCTTCTCCGAGGTTTCCCCACTTTGCGCATAAACCCTTCCCATAAGCCCGCTCGCCTCGTGCACCGCGGACGCGCACAGACTCCTATACGGCTCCGGTTGTCGGTGCTGAAAGGGACAGCGCACGACTCCACAGCCAAATGAATCACAAAAAATACTCCCACTGTCTCTCCCCCCCCCCTCTCTCTCCCTCTCTCTCTCTCTCTCTCTCTCTCTCTCACTCGCTCACTTCCATACATGCAACATATTTATTTCAGGCATCGAATTTTTTTATCCGCCTGCACCAAATCATGGTCTAATTGCGCCATTGTCGAGCAGCAAAGTCCGCCGAATCAATCAAGTTTATTACTAATCAATCGGATCGATAGTCACCGCAATAGAGGGCTTTGGTCAGTTATTTCAACACATTAATAAGTCATCAAAATATGCTCACATAGGCGTTGCGCCACACTCTTAATTGCCTGCACCTCAATCCATTTTTACTGCGCCCATTGATTCCCCCTTGTAAACCCATAGCGCCACGGCTCTATGTGGTGAATCGAATTAAATAAATGAACCGCATCCCATCTGCTGTGTAATAACAATTTGATAAGCTGTGTGGAGTGAGAAACCAGGCAATCGAAGCAGACCCGGGTGTTCTCTCATGTGACAATGTGTGAGATGTGCGCAACATGTCCAATTTGTGGCGTTGCCGCTGCGGCGCGATGCGGAGACGCGGAGCGATGCCGCCATCTCGCGGCGAGGAGCCTGTAATTGCAACTGAAGACCAGCAGCCAAGAGTCCGCAAACCTTTTATTATCCGGAGAGAGGGATGCCCAGGAGTTTTCTCAGATGATACAAGTGAGTGAAACCAGAGATCATGACTTCATGTATCTTATTCTGTTCAGTATATCTTCTGCTTGGTACACTGGACCAATGGACGACTGCAGCGGTTCCCAATCTGCGGTCTGGGGACTTCAGAGGTCCGTGAGAGGGTTCCAGGGGGTCTCCAGCAAAACGAGGATAATTTCAATTTCATTTTATTATTTGATTCACTATAAGTTAGCACCATGAGAGTCTAAGAATGATTCATCTGATAAGAGGTTTCACTCTCTCCACTGTTATTTCCCCACCCACATATAGACATATAGATGTATAGACAACAGAAATCCTCTCAGATGGAGGCCGCTGGGACAAAACTTTTCAATCAAATAGGGGTCTGGTTTGTTTGTGGGGCCTTGCATGGAAACCCATGCACTACTGGTCACTCACTACAATTACCATACAATGTCCTGCACTGTCTCTTTACACTTTACACTTTGTGCGGTCATGTTGTCCTTGTACCAAGTGTCAATATACACTGTGAATCTGTGACTCTTCACTGATGTCACCAAGATAAACCCCTGTGCCTTTATTGTACTTGGTGACATCAAAGTAAATGGTAAATTACACACCAGGAAATAATATGGAAAAGGCAGGGGAAACAAGAACCCTCCAACAGAAGTAAAAATGGAAATGTCCAAATAAAAGAAATTCCTGTGAAAGAAAATGAAATATCCTCCCTGCAAATGCAGTAAACAAACATGACTGATGGAAGCATTTCTGAGGACAAAAAGCCGCACAAAATTCCCCTTAGGGGTTTAAAGCAGTACAGTTTTATTTATTTATTAAGTGGTTGGTTTAACATTCTTGTCACATCTGAAAGGCTTCTCTAACTCTTCTCTGGTTCTCTAGAAGGTGAGCTTAATAAGATATTACGAATGATGATGAAAAAAAAAGGACAAGATTAAAAAACAGTCTAAAGAATCTCTCGAGGTTTGACTCCCATTCTCTTGACACATGCCACCAAGAAACATGTCCTCCTTCAAAGGAATGAGATTATAAAAAGAAAACTCAAACATGGAACAAAGAAAACTTGCCTCGGCACGAAACCGCAACGGAGCAGAAACTAGTCAGACATAAGTTTGAAGAATATGGTCAACCAACAGTAAAGTACAGTCAATAACTACTGTGGGATTCAAAGTCTATTTGAACATTTTATTCTGCAGATATAGCTATCATTTATACCATCCATATAGGATAAATCAATATATACATGTTTTCAAGACCTCGTTGCACTAGTGCTTTCAGTTAGAAAAATAAAGTTTGGTCTTTCCTTTTTTCTGGTTTTGTTCCGTTTCATGGCTTTCCGATTGAACAAGAAGACATATCTACATTTGGTCTGTCAGAAGGTCACCGTCTTCCTCAGTCCTTTCCTCTGGACTCTTGTAATGTGCCAGTGTTTCAAAGACTACCTCGGGGGTCTAGTTGCTGTGATCTAACAAATGCCAACCCCTAAATCTTCCACTAAACGAAAACACTTACATTTTCAATGGAACTGATGCAGCATTTACGCTAGGAGTCCAAATAATGGAGATTCTATAAAGTAAGGATAGAAAAGTTCACAAAGTTTATGTTAAACCGCCCCTACATTTTTGGTTAATGAAAAAAAAAAAAAGGAATTAATGTTCAATGTAAACGATGCAGCATTTAGGTTAGGAGAACTGGACTATGGGTATGTAACAGCAAACTGGCATAGCAAAGTAGGGCATGGATCATTTCCTTCCTTTTGATGTTACTGCTCCCATTTTTGGCCAATTTTTGGCAGCCATTTTGTGTCCATCAAAGTGATTGGGATTAGCACCACCAACAGTAGCCAGCTGTGGACAGTCAAACAGTTGGTTTCAATTCAAACCCCCTGTACCTCTACCATATAGGCACTAGAGACAGACAGCTGTGTGTCTGCATTGCAGTAACTCCACATTCACCCCACCAGCGCCCACATCGCCGTGATGCTGTCCTATGGCCAGTTTGGGTATTTATGGCTGTAGAGTGTCACAGCGATAGGCGGGATTTAAAGTAGTGGGTGATAGGTTTCTGATGAGAGATGTCACCCAAAAGTTCACCTAGAGCCCCCTTTTCCGTAATGACAAGCAAGGTGACAGTGGTCAACATCAGCCTAACATGAAGTCCTCCTGGTTTCTAGTGCTGGTAGTTGTTGGTAGTTTCTAGTGGTGTGTATATTATGGTTACACCTCAAGGGGCTTGTCTGTGCAAAAAAAAAATCACTGCACTCACACACATCACTACTCATTGAAATGTGCAGTCTTATCTGTTAGCTGTAAATTGGATTCTCTCACATTAACACAAGCGAATGGCCAAGTAGGGGCTAATAATGGGGTTGATTTGGTAAAGAGCTAGCCTGAATGTCTCGCCTGTGGTAGCACACAGTAGAACTGAAGAGTTATATTCCAAAATGCTACATATCCATTTTGGGAGGAAAATATACCTGAAGGTGATGTGATTTGATTTAATATCTCTCAGATATAAAGGATAAGTCTTCAAAAGTGTTATTTTATCATTACGTCTCCTACCATCCTTTAAAAAGTATCATTACTGACTCCAGTTTTGGGCTTTCAATCATTTTGTAAGAGTAGGGGTCATTTTTGTTCAAATGGTGTATATCTAATTTCCTAACAAAACTCCTCAATACTACTAAACTTAAGTAGCATTGATGCATCATGCAAGCCTTGCTTAACATAGCCTTATGATTCCCTATATTCCCCAGCCTATTACTCGGGCTGATGATCAGGCTAATATGCAGAGTTACAGCAGGGTATGGTCAAGGTAAAGGAAACACATGCATGAATATCTTACTTAATAGCTGGTACGCTGTAATGGTGCGGTGTTTTTTGTTGTGTAGTTTAGAGTATTTTAGATCAAAGGGTAAATCTAATGCAACCATAATGATTTTGAGTGACAGTGGTAAAAAAATGTTGCCTAAGGAGGTCTGAATTTCCCATAAATGCTCATTTGGGATAACAATCTGGAAATTGAGAAGGCTTTGGCAAATGGCAGACATCATTGCCATCCTGTTCAAACCACTGGGTAACCACTTGGGCTTTGTTGGTGAGGGCACAGACATCCTGGAAAACACTGTTCCCACAAGGAAAGAAGCGCATTACGGGACAAAGTTGATTGGTAAGACTAATGATGTTTGTCGTGCTAGAATCTGCCTCACACTCTCGGAGGTGATTGGATTGTTTCCATGCTAGAAAATGCACCTCACATCGATGCGAACCGTCAGAACCCGTTACTGAGACTGCAATCAGGCCAGCACGGAAAAGGCAGAAGATAATGGGGAGAAGTAAGAAAACAGGAATCTCCATTAGAAATTGATAGAAGTGGCATTTAAAAAACTGAACTCCTGAAGGGAAAACTGAAAAATATAGCTTGGTCTTTCCCTTATTTTGACCATACCCTGTAATTTATGAATGTCTGATCCACTAAAACATGACTCAGACTGTAGGGCCTGATACTGGTCAGAGAGGGCACTTCACCCTGTAAGGCAGATAAACTGGCAACTAAAGGAAACTGGTGGTGAGTTGTCTAGTCTGTGGGCTGTTTGCATAAAGTAACTTAGAATAGGAATGCTGATCTGTGATCTGTTTGCTTCTCTATAGTCAGAGGCTCCATTTATATAGGAAGAAAAATGTGATTTTCAACTCTGTGGCAAACATCTGATCTAAAGAATCAACTGGGGAAAAAAACACTTGCCCTGTTGTGATTTCTCCCCTTTAGATGGCATGACACTACAGTGCATCCATTTCAGTAGAATATGCTCCTAAAAATAAATATGCTACCTAAAGGCCAATTTATACTTCTGCATCGAGTGTGCACCTCAAGCTTACGTGCACCTCTCCAAAATGTAACTGCGTGTGGGGCGACGCAAGATAGAGAAGACAATGGAGCAGATCAAAGAGAGACCAGCTGAGGAGGTCTGTTCATTTGTAGGACACCTCATCTCTGAATTATCAAGATTACCAGATGTCACTGAATTTGTGGTGAAATATCCCAGAATGCGAGTTTCAGAGAATGTAAACATGTAAACACTACTACTTCTTCTTCGTGCTAACAAAGCACGCCGCCTAGCGTTTCGGTGGTCTACGCACAGAATCACCAATGCAGAACTATAAATGCTCAGTAGCAACAGCGGCACTTCAACCCAGATGTGTAACTTGGCCTTTAGAAAAGTGAAAAAGAAGCACATCTTGTACAGGAGATTCAAAGTAGTGGATGGAAATCTGCAATAATTTCACAGATCATTCTCAGATTTGTTTCCCTACGTGCCCTAAGTTTTCCACCGTGGCAGTATACTGTACATATGCTCCTCGGAAAAGATGTCACTAAAACTTTGTGCAGGCATGAATACCTCACATCAGTACCACAAGGAGTTGAAAATCAGATCTTTCATGCTAGTGTAAATGCAGCCATACTGAAGTTTATATGGTCATGTGACCTGAGCAGTGAATCGAGATCCGTACTCTAATCTGAGAAGCTTTCTGCACACAGTACCAGATATCTGAAAACATGAGTAGATACACACAGTGAGGCGGGGAAAAAACACACTAGCATGGTACACAGTCGCGTCCTGCTGGGAGATTCCCACCCAAACAACAAACAAGATCAAGACTGTTGGTGAACCAAATTTTTCTCTTTTCTTTTGTTGTTGATCTGTCATGTTACATAGGTGGACTTCAACATATTGAGCTGTCTCCACTCTCAGCAGACTACAAAATGGTAAGAATGAATGGCTGACAGGTGTTCAGGGAGACTGGTAGCAATGCTAGCGAGTTAGCTGTGCCCCACAAATAACCCGGATGGGCTGTGTGTATCTGAGCAGAACTGCAAGGGTCACTTTCTGTTTTCTCTTCCAAAAAAATAATAAAACAGTTTGTTTCCAGTCTGCTTCCGATCCAGTTCTAATTCTCTCTCTCTCTCACACACACACACACACACACACTTACTTCCATAGTCTACCTTCATCCTTTCACTAAAGGGGGTTTACCAAGACCAACCCGGTGTGAATCAGTCGTCTGTATATGGATCTATATTTACATACAGTAGTAGTAGTGAGTCCTCTATACACTACAGTCTCTTCGCGGATAGCAGCGCCACCATCCGGCCAGCTTGTGCACTACAGTTGGCTCTCTTCATGAATCTTTTTACAAAAATGTCGGATTCCAACAATATATTTGGTCCTTAAGAAAAAGGTGGAAAATCCTTCCTGCTTCACACCTCTATCGTGCGCCATTGTTTTTTTGTTTTCCTTCTTCTCTCCTGAGCTCCTTCCATTTGTCCAGCAATTTTTTCCAATTGAAAGTTGTGATTCTCCTCTTCATCATTGTTAGTGGCTCGCTCGTCCATTATCCCCAGTGCACTGTGGGTAGGGAGAAAGAGAGAGAGAGATGAGGCGGGAGGAGAACAAAAGAAAGAACAGAATGCAGAAAGTGAGAAGGAGAGGGAGAAAGAGACAGAATGGAGGAAAGAGGTAATGAATAAGCAAGATAAAGCAATACTGAGACAAAGAGAGAAGATTTCTAATGAGCAGAGTGATACAGAGAGAGAGAGAGAGAGAGCGGAAGCAGCAGCTGGTAAAAGGCGCTGAGCGGTCAATTAAGGCCTGCAGAATGATTGTGGTTTCTCATCTCTGCCCCAGGGACATACACACACACACACACACACACGTACACACCCCTCTTGCCACAAAGGCAACTCATATATTACGAGCCAACACACATATACAGACACACACAAACAAATTTACTCAAGCACACAAACACAGCAACCTGGAGAGAGAGAGAGAGAGAGAGATAGATAGATAGATAGATAGAGATAGATAGAGAGAAAGAAAGCAAGAAAGAAAGGAAGAAAAAGTGCAACTCAGAGAGAGAGAAACAACAAAGAAAAAGAAACAGAAGCAAAGTAAGAGAAAGAGAAATAGACAGTGACAGAGTGGCAGAGCTGCAGAAACAGAGTCTTAGTACTGTAGGTAAAACCCTGTCAGTTCTTACACTGTGTGTGTTTCACCACAGCAGGGACTTGGAGCGGGTGCTGACTCCTTTCCTCCTGCGGTGTCCTGAACTGTTGGCTGCTGCTGCTGCCGCCGCCGCCGCCGCTGCATTACGATGGCTCCGCTTATGGGACTCCAGGTACAACTGACAAAATCATTTCAAAACAAGAGGGCAAAAAAATGAATTTCAACACATAAATACATATATGGATACATGCAGTGTTGGAGAGGAGTTTCATTCCATGTAATTAATCTAGTAGTTTATGCATATTTTGACAAAGCTGTACCCAACTGCATGTGCTTTTGGGCGTTGCACAGTGAAAATTCCTTGCACTTTATTTCAAATAAAAATCATAATCAGTGATATGTTTTGTGATGTGTTTTTTTTATTATTATCATATTGCAGATGTAGATATGCTAATTTTTTCCAAAGTAGTATGAACTACATTTTATGAGTAAAGTCTTTAGTCTATATTTCTCTTGATGGTAGCTTTGCTGTGGTTCAACTTCTTGTGAAACCATGCTTCCAAAGAAGCTTCACAGTGTGTGTCTGTGTGACTCAGATTGAGAGTGGTGGGGAAGCAGAAAGAGACACAGACAGAAACAGTGGAACGACATCTCTTAAATGGGGTTTATATGATGGCTACAACTACACAGTTTCTAAACTGCCAATGAAAGGTGAGATCCCCTGTTGGGAAATGTCTATGTAGTCTTTTAAAAATTAAGAGTTAATGTCAGCAGCCCAAAACCCAGTACCTTCTTGGCGAAGGCGCGTCCGCACTGGTCGCAGGCGTGGAGGGAGAAGTTCTTGGTCACCCTGACTTCAGTGGAAGTGGACCCGGTGCTACCGCTCTCTGACTGGGCATCTTGCCGCCGGCTTTGTGGGGTCTGGTTGCTGGACGAGGAGGAGGAGGATGGGTTGCGTTGGTGTGAGTGTTTGTCACTGCGCCGAGTCAGCGGGGGGCTAACAGGGCGTTGCTGGGGGGTCTGCTGTCTCTCCTGCTGTCTCTCCTGCTGTCTCTCCTGCTTACGGGTGACAGGAGGGGACGGGGTGAACGTCGACGACGAGGAGAGGTCCTGCTGTTTCCGAGTGACGGGGGTGGGAGGAGGCGCGGAGGAGGAGGACGAGGCTGACGAGGAGCTTGGGGCTGTGGTGGAGGAGGAAGAGTGGAGGAGGTCTTGCTTGCGAGTGACGGGAGGTGAGGGAGGGGAGGAGGACGAGGAGGTGTGGCGTCCGTTCACTTCCTCCTTGACGCTGCCGGTCGCCCTCTTGGTGGGGTTGGAGTTGTTGAGGACGACCTCGGCCAGCCTCTTCACCGCCCTGCTCTCCAGTTTGGGCATGATCTTCGCCAGGTACTGAGACGACTTCTTGTGGACCACGGTGACGTGTCGCAGGACGTCGCGTTTGCGGCGCGACTCGTAGCGGCAGAGCGGGCAGCGGTAGAACTTGATGAAGATGTCGGTGCCGTCCGTGTGCAGCTCGATGTGCTTGGTGAGGTTCTGGCGCGAGCTGAACTGTCGCTTGCACAGCTTGCAGAAGAGCTGCTTGAAGTCGAAGCCCACCGACAGCTTGGGCGCTTTGCCGCCCACGTTCCCGCTGCAGGTGTTGGCCCCGCGAGTCGCCGATGGCGTGGACACGGGCGTCGTCAACTTGGGGCTTGCCGGGGCCTCCTCCTCCTTGACCTTCAGTGCCTTGGTTGCCACAGAAACGGCCTTTGTCGTCCCAGTGCTGCCACTAGGAGACGGGGCAGGGCTGCTGTCAATCTCTTCCTCATCTTCATCCGAGGGTTCCACTACCTCCTCTTTCACACGAATACTGTTGCTAGGGGTGGAGTTAGTGCTGCTGCTGCTGTTAGGGGTGGTTGCCGTGGTAGCGGCGGGTGACGCGGTAGCAGTCGCGGTAGCAGACGCGGTAGCAGACCTGCTACTTTTGAGGCTGTAGATCTTGTGAACAATGCGCATGTGTCTCTTGAGCATAAGCTGAAATATACAAAAAAATGTACAATCAATTAATACATTTGCCTCCTTCAGACAAAGAAAATAACTGAAAAGTAGGAACATCAAACCATAAAAAGTATACTACAATACTATACTATAAAAAAATATATTATCATACTATTTGGCCCCAGCCTGTGCTAGAGTGAGTTGTACAGCCATAGTTACAAGACCGTAGAGGTTGTGTACTTTTAGGTGATCAATTGTATTCACACTAACTGATTTAGATTGACTGTACATTGTATAATATTTAGTTGCCTTTGTTCTCTTTTCTTGTGTGGATCCCCTAGAATTAGCTTACAACCCATATAAGATGAAAACAAATACACCAACCAGCCAACAGACCAACCTGAGAGCTAAGGTTCCTCTTACAGAGCAATAGGACAGCAAAAGACACCAATAGCTAGAATAGCGAGCAATAGCAAGATGCCAGTAAGCCAACAGACCAACCTGAGAGCTGTAGTTCCTCTTACAGAGCAAGCAGCGACACGAGGCCAGGTTACACTGTGGAGAGGCTGGAGGCTGGTTCTGGGGTTTGGCTTGGTTTTGGTTCTGAGGGGGGGTTTTAGAGTTTATGGGGGTGGTCTTCGGAGTGTTGCTGCGTGTCGGAGAGGCGGTGGCGCTCTTCTTGGGGGGTGTGGCCTCCAGAGAGAGCGGCTGGCCGGGCCGCGAGGCGATGTCGGGCGTGATGGTGTCCCTCCGTAGCCCGCGATGCACCTCGTCAAAATGGCGGCGTACGTTGGCCTTGGTAGCAAAGGTTTTGAAGCAGACCGGGCAGGATTTCCCAGTGGGTGTGTTGAGAGTCCTCGGCCGACCTTCAGCAACAACAATAATTATTATTTGAAAAGTTTTATTCTAAAATTAGATATGACACCAACTCATTTAAAGGAGTGACAACACAAAAACAAAACAAATGACAGTACTTTTTATAGGATAAAAGGTAACTTACAGTGTTTGGTTTACAAAATGATAAAATCCCCTATATTTTAAAGGTACTGAATGATGAACGTCAGCAAATATTTTCCCCCAAAATGGATTTAAAGCATTGTAGAAATGATCCAGTCATTAACTATTGATTTATAGATTATACTACAAATTATTCTGTTCAGCTATTCTCTACTGGTAAATGCCTAACCACAAAGGTATGCCTACTCACAACGCCTCCACCTCCATTGTGCATGCACAGAATGGAAAACTATGACACCAAAGCATGATTGAAATTTCCCTTTTCATACCATTTCTCTTTACTAATTAATGGAGGAAGCCTAGAGACTGAAACTATTCAGTTTGTTTTCTATCATAGAAATCAGTAAAATATGACCATAGAGTTTTACAGTGTTAACTTTGCATCACCCAAAAAATCATCATCACCCTTTGCATCCCCCCCCCTTTCCACAATCATTACAATTTCCATCAATATCAAGATTAATAACCAAACCAATATTGAATTGCCAAATGAATCTATTTCATAAATCTGTTTGTCATTTTAATTTGTATAAATAAATAACCTACCTTTCACCATGGAGAGCAGGCTTGTGGGAACCGTGCGGGTCTCTGTGTACTTTCGGAGCTCCTCCAGTTTGGTCTGGTGCATCTTGCGGCAGTGGCGCCGGATGCTGCGGCGCGAGTTAAAGTCCTGACCACACAGACAGCAGGAGATTGTCACATCCTCAACCTGGAGGGGGGAGAGAGAGCAAAGGAGAGAGAGAGGGAGAGGGAGAGGGAGAGAGAGAGAGAGAGAGAGAGGGGGGGGGCAAAGGAGGGAGAGAGAGAGAGAGAGAGAGAGAGAGAGAGAGTTTTATTTTCTGAGGCAAGGACCTTGAATTGAGTCTTCCTACACAGTTTATATGCATACATGAACATGCATGCACAAATTCACATAACACTTTCTTTCTTTCTTGTACACATGCACACCAGAAGAGGTTCATTTTCTTCTAGACACCCATATATGATAAATTACAAGGCTTTCTATATGGGTTTAGTTGCCTTGAGGTCCATGAAATGTATTCCGCATATGGGTAACTGTCACTTCATGTATCCAACTCAAAAAACATAAAAACAAATTGGAGACAAGTTTTTTGGCAACTGAAAACAACAAATTCCCCAGTAGCTACCAATGCTTCCTCATAGAATGTTCAATAAGCTAAGGTTGCCAGGCAACAAATACATTTCCAGCCAGTAAGCAGGGTTTTGAATAAAACCGCAAAATGTAGTTCTAGGCAGTATAAACTGAATACACAATGCAAATGCGTCTGTCTCTTTCCAAAATATAAACCAATATTGGAGACACTCATGACTGCTGGAGACAGACCTAATGTTCTATTGGCAACTTTGTATCTGCAGTGACTGAAAGATCTGTGCTGAGAGCAGCAATGATGTTTTCTCTGTTCCGTCCATCTTTTACTGTACAAACAAGCAAATGTGGGAACTGCAAAATGACTGCGATGATGGATGACGCAAAAATGAGTTTAGAAATACACATGCAGTGACTTCCACTGCATCTTCACTCCACTTGAGGACCCCTCCTTTGTGTGTGTGTGTGTGTGTGTGTATATGTGTATGTGTATGTGTGAGCATGCGCGTGTGTGCGTCTTGACATTTGTCCATTCACCCACCCCGCTAGTGGAGCCCTCCTCTTCGGGCTGTGGCGCCTCCTCTTTAGTCTCCTCCTCTGCCTCTCGTCTCCTCTGTCCCTGGCTCTGGGCCGGGCTGCTGTGGCTCTCTGACCCTCCTGGCTGGCTGGGCGGGTTGTTCTCCACGCCCTCCCCCTGCTCTCCGCCCCACACGTCCGGGCTCTGTCTGGCACTGTGAAGAACGGATAGATATACATATATATATGCACTTGTGATACATCAAAAAACAGCCAATATTCCATGTATTTCAATAAGACCTATGCGTTGCAGATAACATGGATTGACAGAGTGCAGTGCGCGAAAATATCACAACCCAGACCATCAAAAAAGTTGAAACTAGTTGAACGTTTGACGGAGCGCAGGTAAATGTCATCTGCTAACAGACTTCATCAGCCAATGAAATCTGTACAGACTGCTTCAAAAGGTTTCGAGACACGCCCACAACAGCGCAACCTAGGTGGTTTTCAACACATATTTGTCTGTGAATTTGAAGTGTCCCATGCGAAATGCTGCATAATGGTTACATAAGTGAGTTGGTGACCGGACGCATTTGTGTAAAAGATTTCAGTGTTTCTCCGACTCACTATAACTAGATGTCTAGGGTTAAGATAAATGAGGTCCTTCTGTATCGCTGTGCTTACAGTGAGTGTACAAAATATTAGGAACACTCGCTCTTTCCATAAAACAGACTGACCAGGTGAAAGCTATAATTACATTTCACAATGTACATACACTTCAAGGAGGAGAAATGTTTTTGAAGAAGAGGAGACGGGGCTTGTGACTGACAGGCTGTCGGTTCGAATCACTGGACCATCTGGGAAGGGAAAGTGAATGACAAACACTCTTACCTCCCTGAACAACTACTGTCTGAGTGCCGTGAAGCGAGGAACTACAACCCTAACTGCTAGAAGAACACTACACAGCTCCAAGATAAATAAACTACATAATAATAAACTATATTTTTTCTATTTTTTCCCCACTCCCACGGCAGAGGTAAGGTTGTCTGATAAAGTATATAGGTGCACACTGAAGGACTGCAAAAACTGAGTTCAATGGTTTTGCAGCTCAGTCGGACTCAAAGTCTCATGAAGCAACCAATTCTCAATCAGCTGCAACAGAGTCCAGTCAATAAATATCAGTGGAGGCAGACAGCAGGTCAATATCAGAGTTTACTCAACAAAATGTGTGTAACACCGGTACACCAGAATGCACAAACTCTACAGATCAACCTGGGCCTTTTATAGGAGACTCCTGGCTCATGATGAAGGGACGAAGGGGTTTCTCAACTCGGAGCCTCCATCCACCCTGGAGGGGCGACCAGCTGTCAACTTCATTGTTGACGTGGTGGTTTAACTCCAAAATGTTCTGTAACGCCAGTTGAGTTTGTTGTTTTCAGCTGGAGCACAATGTCTTCTTCAGTATTTACACTTCACCCTCCTCCAGTACTCATCACTTGCTTCTGACTAGCGGAGAGAGCGATGTTGGGCGGGGAGGATCGTTCACCACTTTCAAGTCAGCCAGAATAAACGAGGTGACTTCCGCTTATTACTTTCAAAATAAAGCCCGTATGGATGGCTTATGATGCTGGATGTAACATGCCCCCTGGCGTCTGATTGCATTTCTAAACTGAGGCTACTGCAAACAGTGCAAACGTATGAAAAAGACATGATAAATCATCATGTCATTATTTGTGCACAGCCAATTATCCAGTGGACCTCCAAGGTACCGTTATATGGTAGACTGGATACATATTAATCTCAGTGAAAGGTCAGAGATCACAAATGTAAGTATAATGTATTTTCTCTCTTGAAATGGTATGAACATGCCACTGTACAAAACGTCTGCTTTATTAGACAGTTCTCAGGTAAAAAGGGAATGAAAAGCAAAAAAGGTTTCACTCTGATGATGTTTAACTAATTTAATAATATGTATCAACCGATCACATCAATATTTTAATGAAATATATCTTAGATTAATGTATTCTTTCTGGCAAAGTGGTTGTTGAGGCCAAAATGTCCAAGTAGCTTTTTTAAGACGCTTGGAAATTCTATTCGCTCACCTATATTCCACTGCAGCTTGCTGTCTCACCATAAACAAACATCTGGTAAACGATTCATGTAAGGTTGAATGAGATTAGCTTGAGCGGTTGCCATTAGTTTTCGCTAGCCTACAGCTCATCATCTGTAGCTGGTGGGGGCATGGTGTGTCGTGGTTGACTCACGAAACGGTTAGCCAATCAGAGCAGAGGGTTATTAATATTAATGAGCCTTAAAGACACAGCTGCAAAAACAGCCTGTTCTCGGCAAGGCTCTGAAAGATGCTGGAAAATTAACGTATAAAACCGGATTGAGTTTTTTTGGTACATTACACCACACAAACGTTGTTTATTGGAGCTCAAGACATAAAAAAGAACACTGGAAAGTGTACGATATCGGACCTTTAAATTCAGGCTGTTCTACTACTGTGAAAGGATATAGACCCTGAACAGTAAAGTTTAAGTCTTGAATGACAAGAATTTTGCTGAATGAAGTACGTCGAGATACCATTTACAGAGAAAGACAGGTGGAACAGAAAGAGACTAGTAGAGGAGATATCTACTCACTCCGGAGCATGATCAAACTGGATGGTCTATGTGTAAGATAATTTATGGCATGACTGATGCTACATTCTTCCTATCCATTTGTGTAGGTGAAGCATGTAGGATGGATGTCTGCAGTATGATTCACGGCTGACTTGTCTTGATTTAAATTCCTCCAACATACCTGGGTGTGTGCGATGGGTATCTCGCCAGCTCCTCCTCTGTGGTCAGGTACTGGAACACGGCCTTGGTGCTGGTCTGGATGGGCTCCAGTCGAACCACATAGTCCGGTCTGTCCATTCTGGGATAGATGGCCTCCAACAGATCCTTAATGGCTACACTCTGTTTGTCGTCACCTGGCGGACCTACAGGGACAGGACCCACACAAAATATGTATGAGGATAGTATGTGTAATCCTAATTGAGAAAGGACATTTACAGTCTGTATCCTCTATATTTATAGATGGCACTAGTTGAGCCACATAGTCCAGTCTGTCCTTTTTAGGGGAGATGGCCCTGAATAGGCCTTTAAACAGCAATGGCAACAACCAAAGCTTGTCCATAAACTGCCAATGTGTCCTGTTGAAGTGTCCTTGAGCAAGACACTGAACACCTACCTGCTCAATTGTTAGAGGGCATTCTGGGTAGGAGCATCAGCTAAACGCCCAAAATGTAAAAAAGTTAAGACGAGCCAATACTGTAATCCATAATGTCATCAAACCCATTTTGGACAGGCTCCAATTTGAATTTGTGTTGGACTTGTCTTATGTTGTGATGGGTTAGTATCTGAAATTCTCTGGGTATTATGAAAGCATATTTCATCATGCGAGTATTTTCATGTGAGTATAAATTATTTTTTCTGTAACATTTTTACATGCTATAAGCTTTCCTAAACAGAATCAGGCCACACTCAGGTCCATAAACTAAAAAAGGTGAATTGAATTCTCAATGCAAGAAGCTTTTCAGTACCTTTCAATACTTAAAAATTATACTGATACCAAAAATTGTCACCGTACCGATGGGAAAAACAGAGTCGTGCAAAGAAAACACTTTTTGTTTACCTAGTATACTAAACAATTAATGCTCAGACTCTCAATTGAGCCATTTATCAAAATAACAAAAAGATGCATTTTCAGCCACTGCTGGTTACGGACTGCTGATTATGAAAAATTAAGTCACTGGTGCATGAAACAACTTAATTCAGGCCATGTGCAGCTGAAAAGAAAATAATTGTGATGAAAAAATTCATCAACAGCAATCATTACGGTGGTTAAAACTGAGCAACTATAGTTGACTCCAAGTGTTGAGATTGATTTCTCTTCCAGTAGGGATACAGAGAATATGATGAAATATGAGACAAGAGAAAATGAGGATAGGGTGAGGATAGGGTGAGGAGAGGAAAGGAGAGGAGAGGAATAAGGGGAATGAAAGTGGAGAGAAGAAGACAAGGAGGTGACACACGAATAGAAGAAGCCATACGAGAAGGGAAGACCAGACAAGAGTATAGTAGATGAAGAACAAGTTAAAAGGAGAGGGATCGGAGCAGAGTCTTTACTCTGCTCCGATTCCTCTCCTTTTAACTTGTTCTTCAGTGACGAAAAGAGGAGCAGAGAGGAAAGAAAAAACAAGGATCAAATGGGAGAAGTGAGGAGCAGAGCAAAGCAAAGAGGAACCGCGTGAAGAGGAGAAGAGAGGAGAGAAAACAAGGGGGACTCTCCTACACCTCAGTGTTTCGCTGAGACTCTTACATAAGAACAAGAGAGGAAGCAAGACAAGATGAGAGGAGACAAGATGAGAGGATGAGAGGAGGAGAGAACAAGGAGAAAGGAAAAGAGAGAAGTGGAGAGCAGTTAAGAGGACTGGAGATTAGAAGAGAGGGGAAGTGAGTAATCCAGTAAATGTCTGCGTCTCATTCTCTGTCTGAGTCTCTCGCCACTTCTAAAGGGGCCAGAGGAGAGGAGAGGAGAGGAGAGGAAAGAGGAGAGGAGACACAGAAGGGAGTAGAGTAACAGAGAACAAACATGAGTAGAAGAGTCTCCTAGGCCTCATCCTTTGTCTGAGTCTCCCACCACTTCTATAAGCAGCAGAGAAGAGAGATGGAGACATAGCTAATGAGAGCTAGATCAAAGACAGACGCTGCAAGATCAAAGTCCATTTCCTTACTGATATGAGAGGAGAGCAGGGGAGAAACTGCACTCTGAGTAGGGAAAATGATTGATGGATCCAACATGTTAGAATGTGAATGTGAGTGTGTGTGTGTGTGTGTGTAGGAATGATAGAGGGGTGTGTATCAGACAGATGAGATGAGAAGGGAATAATGAGTAGGAGACAGATGGTGTAAAAGAGAGGGAGAGAGATGAAACTTTGCAGCGACAGATTGTGAAAGTAAAATGTAGAGGACCCCCAGGAGCCTTCGGAGTAATCAATGATTCTATGCATAGGCCCGTGTGTGTGTGTGTGTGTGAGTGAGTGTGTGTAAACAAAACTAGGTGTGTACATACATCTAGTTCAGGCCAGCCTCATTTGCACCTCGTTCAGGGCAGCTTGGTAGATAGTCATATTTTTGATGTGTGCGATGTGTGTGTGTCTGCATTCACGTTTCTGTACTTCCCATATCCACTCTCTCTCTCTCACACACACACACACACACACACACACACACACACACACACACACACAAGCTATGTCTCTGGTTCTTCAAGTTTGTGGTGTATTTGTTCCTATTATCCTTGTTTTTATCTGTTTTTGTGTCCTTTGTTGTCTGTATAGCACTTGAGGTGACAAAAGAGTTTGTTAAGAGCAATCTATAAATATTCTAGACAATGTTTCTATGTGTGTGCGTGTCTGCATGTAGATGTGAAGGGACACTAACCGTCGGGTTCGGGCAGCCGTGATAGACAGTAGTATTCTTTGTGCGTGATGAGGTTGGGCAGGCCTCTGAACAGACTGCGACAGAGCTTGCACTCAAAGATGGTGTCCACCTCCCTCAGCAGCATGTGTTTCAGCTGGCTGGTGCCTGCAAGCCAAAGAAAAGCAGTGATTTGAGACAGGATGAAGAGACCCAGACAGAAATATAATATGCTGACATATATTCTGAAACGTCATCAGACTCCTAATCTTGGCAATGTTACAGAGAGGCTCCACCGGAGGGAGCGCGTCTCGTTGCTGTGATGCTTCTTTCTACCTGCTACACACTGAGCGCCCCAAATCCACAGCATTCTGATTATCCATTGCCCTAATTTCAGCGGTTATTCCCGACCCATTAAGTAATATTGTTTTAATGCATTCTGTGTACATCATCATAATCTGGGCAACAGGTTACATACGATTTAGCTAGTGAGTTACCATACAAACTGAATACTAGACGTATATATTGTGCTTGGCTCTTATATGGGTGGACATCTTATTTATTCTATATCAACCAAATCACAAAAAATAGTCTATTTGAATATAAACATTTCTTAGGACATTAAAAACAATGTGTTGTTGGTTGTTGTTTTTCCCATTCAGAAAATGGAATGAACACTAGCGTCAGCCCATTGAGCTACACAGATTCACATTTAATAATCAATTTTGCCCATTTTTCAATATTTTGATTAATGGACATAATTTAGAAATATCTGCATCGCAAAGAAAAGGGCCAAATACTTTCTGACCCTTTACAGAGTTCCAGAGAGTGATGAGTGATAGTTTTTTGGTCTGTTTGGCTGTAATTTAATAATGTTAATGATAATTAATCATTGGCTTTGTATTAACTGCCGTTTTGCACGCATCATCGTCGTCGCTGTCACCATCTTTTATTGTTTTCATTTCTGTCGTCAGCCTACTTACTCATCCATGAATTTTGTTTGTCTGTATGGAAGTATTCAGTGCTTTGTTGGATATCTGACTCACACTTACACACACAACCCCCCCCCCCCCCCCCCCCAACTAGGCAGCAGCACTTATGCTTTGTTAAATATTTTACTCACGCACATTTGCGCACGCACACACTATTTCCTATAATGCACTTAGTAAACTCTGCTGTGCTAACTCACAGACACACAGAGTTCTGTACCTGTGTAGCACACACACACACACACACATATAGAGTTGTGCACCCTTGGCCTTTGTCTTTTGCACTGTTTATTGTCAGTTTCTCTTGCTCTCTTTCACTTTCTCGTGTTAAAATGTCTGGCTTTGCTAAAATGTATTCCTCTTTAGAATTGTGTATTCTTGGCATCTATGAGAAAATGAACACACTCTCTCTCCCTCACACACACACACAGAAGAAACGAATGAAGGTAAGAAGGAAGATGGTAAATAAGTGAGGAATGAGGGACAATACACACAGAACACACACACACACACACACACACACACACACACACACACACAAACCTGAGCGGAAGCATTCAATTATCTGCTGTATCCCAGACTTGGAGGTCTGCAGAGGCTGCTGGAGCAGAGGAGGATCTCCAGGCTCCACACAGTAACCTACAGAGAGAGAGAGAGAGAATACATTTTAGCAAAGCAAGCTAAAAAAAAAAAAAAAAAAGACACACATACCATTATAGGATGATCTTACAGCACTACACTGTCTGGGAATCAGGGAAGACACACAGTATATTGCTATGTGCGTAAGGGGGGACACACAATCAGAGTCAGACTATGAGGTCTATGAGAGACAGTGATTCGCTCGGATCTCATTACTCCTCTTACATACACACACACACACACACACACACACACACATACACACACACAAGATGACTATGAAAAAGCATGTCATCTGTCTTTTCCATCCAGGATAGGTCTTGCTTCAAATACTGTATATCCCTCATTTCTTAGTTTCATTCAGAGATCAAAGATGTGAATAGAAGGAAAATACAGGGGTGGGAACACTAAAACATGAATCTCCATTAGAAAGGAATGTGAGTTGTGGGGGCGGTGGGGGGGGGGGGACGACAATCTCCCAAAAAAACTCCAAGTGGACTCCGATCAAGTGCAACCAAACTAATTTCAACACAGGTCTCCTATGGAATAATCCACACAAACTATACATACTAATGAGTCCTTGCAGAAAAGACATGAAAACAGGGAGATGCTTGCAGTGCTACAGTCCCATTCTGACTGTTGGAAAACATGCAACAGGGAGCATGCAGAGGGAAGGACACTTTAATAATCCCCATCGGGAAATTTTCTTTTTAGCTTGACCCCCTTCACAGGGAGACTAGAGAACAGCAACCAAGACACTAATTGGTTGCTGACACAGAACTCAGGTCTTCTGGTTGAAGGTTTGTCTTTCTACCAACTACGCCACCCTCCGGCCCAATAGACTGAATAGAAAAACCCCACTGAAATCCTGGAAAACCCCCTGTGAAATCACATCCTTGATGCGAATTAAGCGAGTAAAAAAATCCCCCTCTATCTCTCTCTTCTCTCCCGCTATGGTCACATGAATACTGTAAAGGCATTAAGGCCCTGACCTTTGCCCTCCTTATTTTTGGTTGCTTGTAATTCTTGTTGATCTAGGAATTGAAATGTATTCTACTATTGCACTCGCTGTAAATCACTCTAGTTGACAAGACCGTAAGCTGTCTGAAATGTAAGTGATTAAATATATCAGAGGTTTGATTCTCTAGGAATTTCCCCTCCATTCCTCGGGCCCGGGCCGGGCCGGGCCGGTCTCGTGGTCAGATATAACGTCTTTTTTTATTTTTTTTATAATTGGGGTGGGGAGTAAGCTATTTGGTGTGATAATCAGAATGTTATATGTAGGCCCCGGATATAGGCATGCGCAAAGGCTGCTCAGGTTTGTTATTTCAGCATCATACTTCTTACTACAGTGTATATAAGCAATTTAGATCATAGAGATTTATCTTAGCTTGAAAATCTTTATTTCACATCCTTGACAATCCTAAGAATGAAAACAATACTGCAGCAGAGCAGACTGCTCATTCTGCTTTCCTAGAACGTCAAGGAGGTCCAAAACACGGTTCTTCTGCGCTGGAAAAAAAGAAAAATGCTAAAATAAACAAAATATATATTGAAACAAATAAGCCTACAGGCTGACTTATTGATCTGAGTGCTGACCATCTTTGCTTTTCCTTTGTATAAAACATTAAATAAAAAATAGCAGGAGCTGGGGTTTGGTTCCTGCATTATTGATGCAGGCCGACTCTGGCTCCATGACCCGCTATGGGCAGCACACTGTTCCCTCAAATCTGATGAGATGAATGGTAGGGAGGTAAAGTGCTCTGATTCCATCTGGTTTCATGCATTTTTTGTTTATTTCAATAATTTCTTTTCATTTTTACATCAATAGTACATTAACTTAAATTGTCATGGAGAGGGGCATACAAACAGAGAGGGGTAAACAATCACAACAGCAGACTAATCTCACACACACACACACACACACACACACACACACACACACACACACACACACACACACACACTCCCTGCCATCACTTTCATCACACAAATCAAATTTCTCACTTTCATTACGTTACATGCCTTTCTTTCAGAAAGGCATGTAACAGGGAAAACAGAATTTCTGTTGTGATCATACTGGAGCACAAACAGAGTATTTTCTAAGAGCGGTGACCATTGCAAAGCTCCAAATAAAACAGGTTGAGGTTGTCTCCAGCTGTAACAAATGTCCCCAATTTCTGTTAAAGTGAAATGGACTATCATTATAGCCCACAAACCACATTTTGTGTCATCAATCTGAAGAGAACGTTGCTTTATTTTTAATTCAACAAAAACTTAAATATTTAGAGAGTTGTGGTTTGTTTTACTTGACAGCATTCTCTCAGAATTGTTTTGCTGGTATTGTTGTTTCCAAGAATACGTTAGTGTCAGAATAACAAGACTAGAGGTGGAGACCTCACACGTTCAAAGCCTTGTTCGCCCCATATACGCTTGAATGCGCACACACAAACACATAAACACACAAACACGTGTTACAGGGTAAGCCGTGCAAAGTGGAAAAAGTGAGTCTGTGTGTGGGTGTGTGAGAGAGACAGAGGGAAAGACCAAGAGCAAAAGACAGACAGACAAAAAGACAGACAAAGACAGAAAGAGAGCAAGAAACATGTGAATGACAAGTGTGTGAGACGGTAAGACAGAGAGAGAGATGAAGAGAGTGAGTGTGTGTTTATGTGTGGCAGAGTGCGTTTTCCTCATCCCCAACCCCCCACCCCACTCCGACCCCTCAGAGGCATGCTGCTATAATCCCATGGGGCAGGTCAACGACCCCCCAACCTCCACCCTACCCTCCCCAACGAGGTCAAAGATCAACCAATCAGAAACATCAGTCGACACAAACAGGTCCCTTCTACCACTGACGGCGCTACTCTTTTCTTACCTACTAGGGTAGAAATTAACTCCTGATTCAAATTTTACATTTGAATCAGAGGAGTTTCTGTTTGTTTGTGTGTATAAAGAGAGGCAGAGAGAGAGAGAGAGAGAGAGAGGAAGAGAATGAAAATGAGAATGCAGAAAAACACCAACAAGGCAAGAGAAGAGAGGAGAGGAGAGGAGAAGAGAGGAGAGCTTGAGCCCATTTTAGTAAGTAGATTTGTCAAACAATGGAGTTCTAAATCCACTACAAGAGCCAATCAGAAACTATTTCCTGGCTTTGTCAGACAGTTTGTCTGACAAATCCTGAACATTTTCCACATCACTGCACTGTGAGGACACTTGCTATGTGCATGCTAGCTAATTAGAAAACTTGAAACTTGGAAGGAAGGAAGGAAGGAAGGAAGGAAGGAAGGAGCAAACAAAAGAAAGAAAGAAAGAAAGAAAGAAAGAAGGTAAAAAGGAAAGAAGCAAGGTAAGGAGAAGGAAGGCAGAAAGGAAGGCAGGTAGGAAGAAAGGAAAGAAGGCAGGAAGGAGGGAAGCATAAGCAGGTCGATGGAAGTATACTGCAGAAACCTTGCATCATCTAAATGGCGCATATTTTAGACATTTTGCAATCAAATATCAATGGCTTACCCAGGTTTTAGGGTCCTGAAACATGTCTGCTGTCAATTAAGGTAATTCATCAAAAAGCTTTCTGGGGGACAGCAACATGAGGGAAGACAGATAGTAAAGCATGGCCCAATTGGTGGGTGCTTTAATCCAACGTGTCTTACACTACCAGTGTATGGGTGGTCCTGGTGGGAGTTGAACCCCTAACTCAGTGATAGTGCCATGCTCTACCAAAGAAGCTACACAGGACCATGATAGACAGCTTTAGCCTGGAGGAGGATCACAGCAGCAGGAAGTGCAGAAGGCAGAAAAGTTTAGCTACCTGGATTATGACCGTGGCTGCTGGCGCTGCTCTGCTGAAGATGCTCTTCGGTCTGGCAGCTCTGGTCCCTGGTGACGGCAGCAGAGCCCGTCTCGGGCTCCGGCTGGGGCTGCAGGGGGGGAATGGGCTTCCAAAGAGTCTTGGCCTGGGGTTGGGACTGGGCACCAGCATCTTCCTTTTCCTGGGTCTCCATCGGAGTTTCCTTCTGGCTCTGGTTCTCAGGCGAGGCCCCAGTTGGATCCTGGGCCTGGAGTTGGAGTTTATCCAAGGACTGGGCTCTTCCTCGGGGCTGGGCCTGTGGAGGATGCTGGGTGTCTGTCTGGAGCTGGGCTTCCTCCATCTCTGTCTCCATCCGACCGCCACTCTAAGGGACCGAAACCAGACACAGGGGAGCCATGAGATACAGGAAAAGGAAGAAAAAAAATTCACCAAATTGGAAGGAAAAATGATTTAAAGTAAAATGATGGGGGAAACACAAGAATAACCCACAATAATACCAAATTCCCCTCAATCTAGTCCCCATTGCCAAGGGGTGTTTTGAAGGCTGATTGCCTCTTGAAAAAAAACAAAAAACAAAAAACAATTTACCCCCCATCATCTCATTTTAAGATTTAGTCACATCACCAAATACCAACATCAACTTTGCATCATGAAGTTTTATGGTCAGTATCATCAGTCATTACAGTCATGATTAGGGTGAAACAGCACTCAAATAACCTTCTGAATATCTTCTGAATACACAAGGGAACCTGATCAGGGATCTTAACAGGTGAAAGTAGGGGATAATGGCATAAACCCAACAGGAGAAAAGAAGTCTCCCTTACAAATGAAGTGAGTTGTCTGTATCCTTGAAAAAAAAGTGGGGAAAAAAATCACATTGCTGGAAAGAATAAGGGCAGGCTGTGTGTGTGCGTGTGTGTGCGTCGCTGTCATGTCTCCTGAGCATCCAGAGAGCTTGCAGGGAGACATTAACCTTGTCACACACATACACCCTTCAGCAGATAAGTGACTCCACACACCAACCCTTCAGTGTGTGTACACGCGTCTGTCTGTGTGAGTACGTTGTGCGTGTGTGCATCTATGTCTCTCGCCCAGACCTGCTCTCTCTCTCCAAGTCCCCAATCTTTTCTGCTCTCCCACCCACCAATTTATCCTCATTTTCCCTCTCTGTCTGTGTCTGTCTCTGTCTCTCTCACTCCTTGTGTCCCCACTGCCCTTGAAAAGGGATAAATGATTCCACCGTTCAAGCACATTACAGTACATCACCACTGCACAACTGGGCCACTTGGACAGTATGCCACCACACACACACACACACATTAACACACAAACACACTATACACTTTAGCACAACACACACCTATACTAGAGCATAACAAATAGACTATAAATAGCTGAACAGTATGTTACCACACATGAAAGCACAACACAAACACTGGAGCACAACAGACCACCTGTACACTCTACCACACACACACACACACACACACACTTGGGTACAGTACACATGCACAATGAAGCATTACAATAGAGACAGGCCACCTGTGCAGTAAGATGCAACACACATACACACACATAGCATGGACACAGCATTCACACACACACAGCCCATTACAAGCATAAAACACAAGCTATTTTTTCCCAACCACTGGGTCATGCCCCCTAGGAAAGGCACTGTAGAACTGCAGGTGCAGCGTGACGAGGCCAGGAAAAAAAAAATCAAGTGGAGCCAATTGTATGAAAAAATAAAAATCTGTTGAATTCGACCACGGCCAGACAAACACCACTGACTATTGAATGTAAATGTAAACAAAAACAGCAACAGGTTAAACAAGGACAAGTTCAAATAAATGCCTCATTCTGAACTGAAGTTGCATCTTTTCCTTGTTTTATCGTACCTTAAAATACATATAAAAGGTTGTTGATACAAATGTGTGTGTGTGTGTGGGCGTGACATTCTCAACCACAATAAAAACACAGTCAAACAGACATGCCAAGGATCCCTGCTCTAATAACATCAAAAGGAAATGTCAGGCAGAGCTGCCCATCAGTCTGCATATCAATTAGTCAATCAATCAATAATTGATGACTCAACCTTGTTTTTAATTTCATTGGGAGGCAATGAGCACAAAGCAGGAGAGAGGGGACTCATTAGTGTAGGTGGACAAGCAGTTTGAAGAGTTTGTAGCAGCAACCGCTCAATGAAACTACAAGGTGGACTGAACACTACACATGAAAGGTGAAACTGGGATAAAAGGGGAGGTGGATTATGATTATTATGAGTGATTATTTAAAATGATTTATTTTACATATTCATATCTGTAGCCAAGTACATCAAAGTATCTTATTTATTCTTTTAATTCCAATGTGGTCCTCAGTGGAAAACAAATAATACATGATAGACAGTAGTAAAATGGAAGTGGTCAACAGGGCAGGTAAAATGGGATAGTATCACACTGATTGTTCCAACAAGTGCACTAGCAAGGGGGCATGCATTATAGGTGCGTTATAGGGGTTGTGGGATAGCAGGTGTATACATGATTGGAGAATGTATGATTGAGTGAAACTACAAATTCCACCTGCTGACACCAAAGTGCTGTGGTAGCACAGTGTTGTTCTAAGAGAACTGCTAACAAAATATTTAATTCATGCACTGACTTAGCCACAACAGTTAGAAAATCACAGAGCTACTTCCTGGTATGTGGATGTACAGCGCACCAACCTAGAGCTGGCTCAAACTTGTGTGATTCTACCGTACTGTCTGGTGTACAAGCGCACAATGTATTTCCCTTATGCGGGGCTCTAGCTAGCACAGCGGGTAAAATGGGATGGTAACATATGGGTGGTTACTAACAGAGAGCACAGGGCAGGTAAAATAGGATTATGATATCTAGATAGTGCAATACGACAGTTAATGGGTAAAGTGGGATATATACTGGTCAACAGGGACGGTAAAATGGGATAACAACATCCAGTTGGTGTTTTTCTCCACTAACAGTGAAGGGGTAAAATGGGACAATAACAATGTTAACTGTTCCAGGTTGCACAGGTGGGGTTGAGTGGGATCTTAACATCAAGGTAGTGCATTTTCAACAATCTGACAGTGAAGGGAGAAAAATGGGACAATAACATCCAGCCATTGTTGTGTATTTACCAGTACCTGTCTGCGGAGACAGTGAGAGATCTTCCTCCCAGTCGACTGCTGGGCCTTCACCATGCTGCCAAGACTGGCCTGCTGCACCACACGTTCACTACCAGCACACACCTGTAACCTGCAACAACACTCCACATAAGCCAGGGGCTGGACTGAATGCAGCAGCACTGCTACTGGATGTACATATAAATACAATACTTACTTCTGTACCTAGCACTTATCATTTGGCTTGGTACAACTGTTGATCCATCAAAAAAATGGTAAGTTCCTATTTATGACAAGCACTTATTTCCTGTTAGATTACTTGTTTTTTTGAAGATATTTGAATATTCCCGGGCCACAGGAATGTTTTTTGTCATTCTGTTGTCCTTGCACTGTTTTCATGTTTGGTGATGCAAGGATTTACACTTCTGTTACCTGCAGCAATACTCCACATAAGCCAAGGACAGTCCATGTGTGGACTAAATGTAGCGGCACTACTACTGGACGTACATGGAGGCTACTTGCTGTGTTGACGATACTTAAATGCTCAAGGACGTGGGTATAATGGGATGGCAATACATGATAATGATAACAATGGGATAATGCTCCATATACACCCTTTCAAGGTCCATAAACGATGATGTCAGTACATTTTGGCAACAGAAAGCGGGGCAGAATGCAGTCTGTCCAACTAGGAGAAGCAATTTAACTTCAAAAATCGAGAACAATAATTGACTTTGCCAACAGGTGACCATCTTCCAGATCCTTATGTTTTCACAGAATGGGTGGAAGCTTTGTGCTACTTACTGTGCTGGCCACCTGTGAGTGTCTGGGCAAACTATGTAATTCTGAGAGACTACAGTAATGGGATGGGCATAACAAACATGTATTGATAATCGCATGTAGTACAATGTGATAGAAAAGTAATGTTTACTGTAAGCAAGTTTTAATAAAAAAGTGCTATGATGTTAATGTTTTACTTGGAATTTGCATTTCTTTATCTTTACAAGGACGCTGAAAGGAAAGAATGTGTGTTCCATGTACTTGATGTTTAAGGAAAATAGGGACATGTTGACATATCTTATGAAGTGATGACCTTGACATTTTAAGTCGTAATAAGCACCAGATTGACACAAAATACGAACCATTCCTCTCAGATAGCAAACGTTAAGAGAGTTAAGCCCTTAAAAACATTCTTAAATGTGGCATGTAAAAGCTAGAATTTAATATTTGGATGAGTAAAACATCAAAGCAAAAACATCACAGAAAGGCTGAGACTCGAACCCTGCGTTCCTGTGTGAAAGTCTATAACTTGAGATACTCTGAAATGGTTGTGATCCAGATGGAATTCTATAGAATTTGGGTCCGCTGTATTTATCTATTCTGACATCCATAAACACAACAACTGGACATGTTTTATTTAAACAGATAGAATTAATAAGTTCAATGAATTGACTAACTAGGCTTCTCATTAGAATCAACAATAGCAAAGTGCTACTTCCGTTGCCAAAATGCACACACATTTCTGTGATGACATTTCTTGTGAAGGCATGTATAACGCATTAGTAAACACACAACAAACATATAGGCTGTGTGTGTGTTTACTGACTGTAGAGTACCTAGCACTCAAAAGGCCGCCCACTGGATCTAAACATAGGAGATAATTGAATATTCCACATTATGGCAATGCTAATTTGGCCTTTACACTTCATATAGATTGGTTGCTCATCAGTGATAGAAGAAGTTAAAGGTATCAGCAAACACACATTACCTGCAACATTACTCTGCATAAGGCAAGGGCTATCTGTGTGTGGATTGAAAATGGTGTGCCTCACTATTATGCCACTGGGTAGATGGTTTTACCAAAGCACCTTACAGTGCTATGAGAGCATAAATTGTCAATATGAGTGGCCCCAGAGGGAATTGAACCACTGGTAGTTTCACTGGTAAATCCATATACAGAAGTACTGGTGTAGTCAACATACACAAGCATATGAAGTATACCCCCCTTTTTCATTAGGCATAATAGAGAACCTGTCAAACTAACTGCTTATGAAGTACACAGATGGTATTGGGGTTGTGTTATATCCACCTTACTTCTAGTAAAGGAGTTGAAGAGGTGGAAAGAGAATTAGAACGCATACAATTTTACCAGAGGTGTCACTCTGTTGTATCCCACACTGTTGTCTTCCCCCTATGGGGTAAGTTGTGTAATAAAATAGGTTCCCTGGGACAAACTCTTTCATAACAGGCAGCACATTGACTACTGAGTTCTGTATCTATTTGAGAATCTTCAAAATAGAAAATAGTAGACACTGACCCCCTACCTAATCAGTCATTGTAAATCGCTCTTGATAAGAGCACCCGCTAAAAGCTGAAATGTAAATGTCACAGCACTGATACAGTGTAAAAGAAAAAACAGTTACTGCTGCCCTCTATTGGTAGCCCAAGTTAAAACAGTTTGGTCCAACTCAACCACCTGCACCTGACATCACAGACAACAACAGACAACAACATACTCAGCAGACAAGACAGTGGCAAAAAGCTGTAAAAAAAAAAAAAAAATTGTAATTGCAAGAATAATAGTAATAATAATAAATAGTAATCTCCGCTGGAAATCAGGGGGGATTAAGGAGTCTAAATACGCTGTAAAATCACATTTGTGCTAAGAGTAGGCTGCCAAACATCAGTTTATCCTGGGATATTACAGCAAACTGTCATAAGGATCATTTTAGTCAAAGCGGAAGTATTAGTTTGGGGCAATAAATCATCTGTACTTGCCATACTCAGCAATGTACAATCAGTAGTGTGAATACATAACAGTTGTAATAATATATAATACATGTAATAATGGGTCAAACAGGGGTCTGTCTTCCTGTAAAACAGAACAGAGCTTGTTGTGTTTTTTTTCAGCTTGGGGGCAGAAATAGAATAAATTTAGCCTTGTCCTGAGACCCAGGCTCATGTCATGGGGGTCCACTACAAGTAAGTGGCCCTGTGGCCCGTTTTAGGCCCAAGCCCACGGTTTGGGAAACACTGTCATGCAGAGTTTTAGCGTATACCTACAATGAGTTTACATACCACTGGCAGTGAAGTGCTACAGGGACCTCAGGTGTCTCCATGAGGTCAAATCAACGCCATATTCACAGACATAACAATATTCCCACTCGAGGCCTACATCAATTACTGCATCCACCATACAAAGTAGATTTGCAGTACCATGGATTGACCAGCAGAGGGAGACAAAGTCTGTGATTTTAATGCTGGGCCATTCGAAAAGTTTTCTAGTGGGGTGAACATGATGGGGTGCAGGCCAACACAGAGAAGGGGCCACACAACTGTAGCTCCAATACAACAGACATTTTAACAATACACAGGATTTAACTATTCCTTGTGCTGTTAAAGTAGGATGAGCGTATAAATGTCTTATTGAGGCAGTTCATAACTAAAAAATACAATGTGACAACGTAGCTTTCCTAACCAGAATATCTGTTCCAACAATGTCAACAACAAAGCATTGAGTACGTCAAGAGGCAAATGCCAGATCGCTCTTATGGTCTTGTAATAATGTCATAACCACTTTATATGCTGGACATGGAAATTTTATATTTTGTAAAGCAACAGCTGTGTAAATCATGTTATCACACAGGTATAGGCCTGAACATCATAGTGAATGGGTATCACTATAGTTTTGATTTCTGCACATATGGAAATAAAAGGGAAAGACCTAAAATGGGTCATAGACCTGTTTCAAGAGGATCCCCACATATGAAGAGCACTAATACTACTATTATCTGTCTGGGTCCCACAGGAAGATGAGGTTCTTACAAATTTTTAATTCCAGACTTTTTCCATGCTTTAATTTATTAACTGAACTTCCAAGATTTTAGTTGGTGTCCCAACATGATCTATGCTGATAGTGGCTGGGAAATTTGACAGTCAACTAGGTTTCATCACTTTATAGTTGACGATTATTGCTGAAAACTGTAAACATCACACTATGTGAAATGACAGTGGCTCTACAACTACATAAAATGTTTAGTCATGTGTTTATCAAGATCTAAACAACAATATCTTTCCATACTTTTGTATTTCCCAAACGGCATGGAACTGATTCATGTACATGTACATTCAAATAAGGAAAAATGATTTGTACTAAGTAGGCTACTAATACTTTCCAGACTTTGAAGATCTGTAGGAACCCTGGTAAGACCTTTTTCTCTCAAACTTGGGTTTAAGACATTTGAGAACCCCTGCTTTTGGAAATGACAATAAATCAACCAAGAACTGTGTAATTACATGACAGCATACTTAGGCTACTTGCAATGATGGAGCTGTTACTCCATATACGAGTACAATCAGAGTTTCAAGCCTCAATGAAAGGGGAGTAAACAAGGGAACATCAGTCTTTAGGAACGAAACACAGGTCCATGCAGTCTGGAACAAACACAGGCAATGAAAGTCTTTTAACTGGTGTTGTCAGTAGAGTATATCCAACCTGGGTTTCTACAAGAGCTGTCACCCTAGTTCAATGGCACAGGGCACAGTTACATCAGGTCCTGTGTAGCAAAAGGTGTTAATCTTCTTTCTTTACTGTGACAGCAGGAAAGCTCCACAAAGTAGCGGAGACACAGGAGAGACGGTTCAGGTGAAATCTGATCGGAACACACCAGGGGTAAATGTGGTTTCAGATACGGGATCTTTACCACTGCACCATCTCCGAGTTTGTCTTGTTGAGATTTCGTTCAAACGCAAAGACAATGAAAGTCAAACAGAATTATTAGAAGAACATTATTAATATTCTACCAAAATTAAGAGCACCCATATTAATACATTCTCCGCCTTTCCAGGATCTATTTATATTAGAGTGGGAGTCTAGGAGATTAAGACTAGCCATCAACTATAATAGGAAATTAGGACTTTGACGGGCAAGTTTCTCTACTCTACTAACCACTGTAACGGGTGAACAACCATCATTTAGAGGCCCTAATCCATGTTAAATCAAAAATCATATTTGGCTGGTAAACTACTTAAAAGTGGCTTATGAATTTCAGAAACCAACAGCATGTCCAGCTGGTGGACAAAGAAGTTACTTTGAACGTAAAAAAAAAAGTGGAAAAGAAAACCACTGTACCTAAAAAGAACAGTGCAGTGAGGCTTTACACAAGTCAAGGACTTTTGTATAGGGAGGATGAGAAAAGTCTATGTCCGTCTAATGTCAAAGTGAGGTTAAGTCAAACCAAAAAAGCTCCTTTCCTGCCCTCCTTTACATATACAGTACGCACGTACAAGGCTTTAAATGGTAATCAACAACTAGGCTCATCTTGGGAGTCTCACTTAAATGTGGCATGGCATTAAAAAGGTTGAAAATCCCAATGCAAGACTAATAGCAGTCTAATTACTTTGTTGAGGACTCTTTCAGAAAAACCTGACGAGCCGCAATCTGCTGGTGCTGCTGACCCAGGCTTAAAAACCCCAGGATGGAGACTTGCGCGCACACACACACACACACACACACACACATAACACTCATAGCAGTTTAAAAACATATGCACACCAGTTTGTGAACTCACTTCTACAGAGGCTATATGTAGTACAAGAGCATAAACAAACACACACTCAAAATAAAACCCACAAATGCACACCAAAAATAATACACACACACACACATACATATTAACACGGGGGACTCAAGCGTTTCCATGGCGACAGACAGAAGTGGTTGTGAAGTAGTGAGTTCTGTTCTGACTCAGGTAATGAGAGCGAAGGTGTCCTGGGCTCAAACTGAAGATTTGAGGGTGGCTGGCATCCCTGGTCCAGCCTACCAATCTACACTTCACTTACTGTTTACTATTGGTTGCTTGTAATGTTGGCAGACTACGAATTCAAGTTTATTCTTCTGCTGTGCCCATTGTAAGTTGCTCTGGATGAACTGAATGACAAAAATACGACAAAGTACTGCAGGAAGCGATTGGACCTATACCTTTTGATCATATTCCGCTCAAAAGTTGCTTTATGGTGGGAAGGGTGGTAAATAATTTGAATGCAAACCCATTGATGTCCTGACTCATTTTCAGCGACACCAACTTCCAGCGACAAAACATCCACTTTAAACCCGTTTTCAGTCAAAAGCAGAGAAGGCCCTGATTAAGCAAAAACTATATGCATCACCCTAAGTGCCTTGCTCCCCTATATCCCTCTGGTTCCCCGGTGGCCGGGTGTTACAGAGCCCGTCCTGTAACCACAAAGTCCCAGGCTGGATGTCCCATGATGCCCTGCGGAAGTGTCCTTGAGCAAGACACTGAATCCCTGCCCGTTCCAGGGGAGCTGCTCTATGCAAGCGGAAAAGACCAATTTAAATAGATCAATAGAAAGAATAAACAACAAACAAGTGTTCATGATCAGGTCAGCACTAGAACAACCGCTAATATTGCAGGCAGAGCTGGAAAACTTGAACCTCCATTAGAATAAATGGGTGAGATGTGACCAAAATGCCTGAGATACTGGGGGAAAAAATAAAAGTTGACATTCTTGTAAACTACATGGTGGTAACATAACTTTGGGCTAAAACTGATGAAAAACAAGACTTTACCTTCTCCTCAGCCATACACCATTACAACCCTGAACAAAACACACACTGCCTGCTAACTAGATCCAGTCTCCTGAATCACTCTATCATCAGCCATTCCACTACATCTGCTTTTTAAAATGTGTTGGAAATTCCAGGGTCTTGTTTCATTTGAAAGGTTTCTTTTCAAACACTTTTTTGGGGGGGAAAAATGCTACTTGATGTTCATTGCTCAATATTTCAAAAAATACACCTGATTACGTCATCTCCGATGAAAGCAAACATTTTTACCTTCCACATTCAATAATAATCCATATTTCATTTTACTTTTATGCCAGTAAGCAATCATCTTGTCACAGTAGCCATCACATTTTTCCAAATGGTGTACGTCTCATTTTGGAATAAAAACCCTCATTTGCCCTTTCAGAGACAACGGAGGAGGCAAACCCACATCACTTTCTATTCTGTGACACAGTTAGGCCTAATTTTCTTTGATGCCTACTCGGAAAAGAAATGTGACGTCATGTTTCATCCTTGGTCAGTAAGAGTGTATGTATATGTATGTCTATATGTGTGTGTGGCTAGAGTCAGGGGAACTGGGATGCAGCAGCCACCACTAGGCTGCCTTCTCATACAGTTATGTAAGGTAGGTGTGTAGGTGGGCTTCCTCCAAATAGAGGGGTTCCACATCCTCTGACATGCCAAAAACACCAATGATAGCCTACTACCTGACCATGGGATAGGATGGAAGCGACGATGTGACCTATTGACAGGGCTCCACAGTGCTTAAGAATGTATTTTGTTCCTTTTCTCTCTGACTCTTATTTCTTTACCAGGGTGGAGGCTATCCCAGCATGCATTGGACAGAAGGCAGGGAAACACCCTGGACAGGTCGTGAGTCCATCACAGGGCGGACACAGATAGAAAAACACACTCATGCTCACATTTACACCTATGGGCAATTTAGAGTCTCCAGTTCACCTGACTGGTATGTCTTTGGACTGTGGGAGGAAACCGGAGCACCCAGAGGAAACGGAAACTCCACACAGAAAGGACCAGGGTCGAGATTCGAACCCAGGACCTTCTTGCTGTGAAGCTCCCAAAAAACTTGAGATTCAATGCACACATTACCATAGAGCCCTATAGGCTAACAGAGGGCAAGATGCAACCACAGTGTGAATTTAACAATGTAGCCTGGGTCTCCCAAAAACACCTACTACGATCACTTTTATTCCACTAACAGACGGGGTCAAAAAGCATTTGCAAATTATTTTAATTTAATCTGCTTGCCAGTTGATTGCCTCAATGAAAATTGAGGCATGAAATTGAATGGGTGGGGTTTACCACCTCAGGACAATTCAGATGAGTTGTCATTCACAAAAACACTAGGCTGTACTAAATTGATTTTCACATATGATTGTCTAATCTCTCTGGTGATCACTGTAATGGCCTATGTGACAACTCACAAATGAGCCTGTGCCTGAACACACATGCACACGTGTCAACATGCATGCAAACACGCATCAGTTGGTCCCAAGTGTAGAAATACCAGGCTAACTCCCAAAGACATATCTTCGTGGCATCATTTTCTGTGCATATTTCATTACAAATGTAGCAATACCAGAAAGGCATGCACACACGCTTACACACACAAACACACACACACACACACACACAGTACATGCAGACAGATTACACTAAATTATAGCAATATCATTCTATTTCCCAAACAGCAACATTTCAGTTTCTGCCCAGATTTCATTGCTCAACAAAGTTTACTGGACTGAAAAATATACTACAGTGAATAATCACAACGTTTTCTTTTACCTAAGGTTTTTAGGTTTGCAAGCCCCTGCACCTGCAATAAGCTACACTTGTTGTTCCATTACAACTTTTATCATCCAATCAAGCCAGGATACACTCAGCGGCAGGTCTGGATGCACAACAATCAGATTTTACTCAAATTGCTATTGGATCTTCAAAACCAGAACCAGGGAAGGACTGTGATTGGAAGTCTACATAGTACACCGTGAAGTCTGGATGAAATGCAGCCACAATGCACATACAAGCAATGTAAAGGGAGATGTAGAGGGAGAGTGTGAAAAATGCGGACACAGATTTAAATAAATACAGCCATGGGAAATGCATAATGGGCATTTTCAGGCCAGGTGTAGACGCACAGCCTATGATCTATGATCTTTACAATCAGGTCTCTAAAATCACACGTAATGTGGAACTGATGCTTTCTTTATACAGGTATATAATGATGTCAACAACAACAAAACATGAAATGGCAAGGCAGGAAAGCAACAATCCCCATGAAATCCTGACAAAAAAAATAAATAACCTGAGAATCTCATCTCCATGATGAGGGAAGGCTGTCCCTCCTCAGCAAAGCCACAGTCGCCATACAGAGTAGGAGACTGGATAAATGATGAATGAATATGGACCAAATCATCTCTTAAGTGGTCTAAACCTTCTCTGTCACTGAGGAAACAGAAAGTAGGCCTTTGTGGAGAGCTGTGCTAGAAACTTCATTATTTTCACTTTCACCATCGACACAGCAGGACATCCATTTAGGATTGGCTGGTTTACTTACTAGCTGGATGGTGGGCTCTCTGAATATCTGGCAGTGGCTGGCTGGCTGGTTTGCAGGTTATATGACTGGCTGACAGCCTCACTGATGACTCGTCTCTGGCTGGCTGGTTTACTTACTTACTGACACTGATTTTCTGGATGCCTTGTACAATGTATAGCTGGCTGGCTGGCTGGCTGACTGACTTACTGGTTATCTTGTTTGCAGGATGTATAACTCAGTATCTTACTGGCTGTCTGATAACCTGTCTGCCTGTTTGTCTCACCGACTGACTGGTTGCATGACTGACAGGTTAACTGGTTTGTTGACTGACTTGACTTGCACATTGGTTTGACGAGCTGACTAACTGACTGAACAGAATACTACATCATTAAACTGACTGAATCATACACTGACATCATTAAACTGCTGTGGTCAACGGCCACTCTGTTTTTAAAGGCAGCGATACCTGGGAAACTTTTTCAGGGAACAGAGCCAGACAATCTTGGCCTCTGTTCCAATAAGGAAAGGCTAATCTCAGGTTGCTATAACCCCCAAGTCTCATGAGATAATGGAAAGAAAGCTGAGGCAGTAAAAGGACTTGCAAACGGGATGAATGCAGATAAAATAGTGTCTTATAGGGAACAAAAATTATCAAGTAGCCTATCAGAAATAATGTTGGTAATAAATCTATACAAAATTTTGAGAATTCAGATGGGCAATTCTGTTCAACTATTCAGACCAACCATGTTTTTTCATTATATTTTTATTCTGTATAACCCACTTTGTTATCCACACTGATGTCCCAGTTACCAGTTCATATTCCTGATGAAGGTTAAGTTGCCCATCTCCATTGCCTCAAAGAGTTGTACATGTATTATGGCTTTTAGAGGTGAGTGTGGCGGTGTGTATTAGACCTAATCTGAATTGATGAATTAGGCCTAACCTTAGTACTAATGTAAAACCATCTCTAGGCCAGAGCCTAGACTATACAGAGTCAGGTACTTAGTCAATCTAAGATTCAAAAATAATTTTAAAGTTAAACAAACACATATTGCTACCATGGCCTAAATGCAGGTTCAAAAGTTACACCAAGCTGTGCAGTAATTTGGGAATCTTAAATTATCAAAGATAAAAATAGTCTCTAGCAGGATGACTGCCTGACTCAGGCCTTCTGGGGTGAATCTCTGCCCTAGGGAGCATGTTTCAGGGCGCAGGTAAACTTCTCCTTTTGCTTTGTTTTTGTACACTGCACCTGGTACCAATGCCTGATACACAACCTGTCTGTTTTATAAAACAGACAGGTGTTGAACAAATGATGGTTGAACACCATCATTTAATTAAACAACAAATATGTCAAGATAGGGGCCTAAGCCTGGCCTAATCCCCGTACCATCTGATGATAAGAAAACTTTTTAGGTAACAGAAGCCTGTATGTCAATATGGCACATACAAAATGCTTTACATTTTGCACACTATCTCAATATTGTACAGCCTATTGTAATATTACCCTAACACTGCAGTTTAATATGCATAAGGCCATTTTAGACGTATAGTTTAATATGCCTTTAGAGCCAAAACCATGCTATTTTATATTGTTATGCTCACTACCTGCAAAATAAGGTTATACCATTAGAACGGTAGGTGTCGAATCTATTTCCATAACAAAACAGAACACTTGCCAACGGAGCTGGGACCAACCAACCAAAAATACTGATAAAATAAACATTAGATCTATTCCCCACGCGATTTTCAATACTGTTTGAATCTGTCCTTTCTACTTTGAGAAATTCAGGACTTTCTGCCTTGCAAATAACTTGTCGATGTGCTGTGGAGGATGGAGCCATGCGCAGTGCCCAAAAGCGCAATAGCAACAAATAAAGTGCTCATGGATAAAACGCCCCGTTCATTTCCAAACCAGAAACGCGTGGCGCACTGTGGCTATAACAAAAAACGACGTAAGTGTCTATCCGATGTGCCTGTGTTAATCCAACCTTATTCCCTGCGCTGTTAATAAAGGTTTTACGGTCATATCATCACGACCCGGTGGAAAAACATCCATCCACACACGAGCGACTCCACAATAGCCACATGCACCGAGCACCATGAAGGAAGGACCGGCCGTGCATACTCTCCGGCTGGCCTGCCGAGCCCTGAAGCCGGTCTAACCAGAGTGTGAACGCATCCACTTACGCATCCCATACAGGGCGATGGAAACCTAGCCATCCCGGATGAATTACGCGATCTTCCGTGTTGATGTAGAAAAAATCCCCAAGTCGGTGCACTACGAGAGTGTGGGAGCGCACGGCGATTGTTGCCGCCTGGGTCCGTGTCTATTGGTTCCCTTTCAGCTGGGGTAGCGTCAGCACACACACACACAGTCTCCATTTGCAACTCCATCGCCCCCCATGGGCGTGCGAGGCCGCGGGCTGTGACGCAAATGGGACTGGGTGATTTGCAAATGACATATCTTCCTAATTCAGTGTCGTCGCCGCCGGGACTGGTCCAATTCATCAGATATTTCACACAGAAATACCCATTCGGTGGTGGGTGACGAGTAAAATATAGGCGGATGAGCAGTTCGCTCTACGGGGATGCGGTTGCATAACTCGCCAGGAAACTTAATAAAATTGTGCACGGAGCGGGCGAGGTGCAGTCTCCACGGCTGATGTTTGTGGTTGTTTCCATTTGATCGTGATGGCCTGGGGCCTATCACTCAGCACCAGATCAGTCCTCGACTTTTGGTTACAGGAGGAACCAAGCGGGGCATACATATGGGGAACCGAGTGGCCTCGCTATGGTGGATGTGTGGTGGCCAGTGCTAGGACGCATGCACGTAGCTGACGGGGAAAGACAGGGCAGCCGGAGTGGGACTTAGGACCGCATTCACAGGCCATAAAGGGCCCGCATGAATACTATTGTGCTCTTTTATCCAAGAGTCCCCAACTATTTACAAAAGGTTGGCCAACACACACAAAAAATATCGCGGCGAGATGGTGGCGGCGGTTACAGCAGCTGCCACCGTGCTCTGCGCAAAGCAGCAGCACAATCATTGCGCAGCGCCGGACTTCCCCAGTTTTGTGCAAACTATGTGATTTGTCCAAAAGACTGTTTTATTTTATTTTATTCAGCCTGTCCTCGTCTGGCAACCAGCGAACCAGAGCGCAGGGCAGTTGCCGTTCTCATGGCACGATTTGCATCGCCCCCATTATCCCCGAAAATCTCCTTTTACACGGTTATATTGTCAGCCTAAAAACGCCACTATTTTGAGCAACAAAAGAGCAGCTTAACTTGATCAAAGGAAAAGCCAAGTACAAAATGCACCTTTCAAGCCGTAAAAGAGAGGCCCCTCATAACGATTGCAGCATGGCAGGGGAGTGCGGCGTAAAAACGAGCTAACCCGAATAAAATACACACAAAGACAAGGTGCAGCACTCCCATAAATACGTCCATCACCATCTCGGTAATAACACTAAACCATTCTCGGTCATTTGGATTAGCCAAGAGCCTCTGGGGATGGTGGTATTATGAATGTAAAACGCTGCGCTTTGCGGCTCCGTGCCACCTTTTCCAAGAAGCAGCTTGGCGCACAGGACCGGTGACCCTTCCATCTTTGCGCGTCCTTCTACCGACCCAAATCACGAACCTACTCCTATTTTGACGATTCACTATTGACGAATATACCTTGTCGTAGATGATATCGTCTTCGAGGAGGTCAAAACCATATGTAAAGGCCGCTACAAGTCTCTGAAACCATCCCTCTCCCCACCGCGGCCAGGCAGAAACAAGAGGGCGATGACGCCATTTTCTGCAAAAACAACCATGCTCGGGAAGCCAGAGCGAAGGGGGTTTTAACCCGCTCCGCAGCCCTCCGATCCCGCTGAAACGTATTAAAAACAAGTCCTTACCTTGTATTTCTTGGATGGACGGTGGGATACGGTGTTTGAAGGGGTAAAACTGCGTGGCTGTGGCTACTTCGAGTCCGGAGATTGTTTATTTCGCCTCCCAGCGTCCCCGGTTCACTCTGAACAAGTTCCTCTGTGAGCGGCTGTCTTTGTGCACCCAGAGGAGCCTCTCAGCATTGAGCCAGTCGCTGCGCAAAGGTGCACCCACTACGTCCAATTTTTGTTGGAAATACCGGTACTTTAGGGGTGACTTTAAAAAGAGAGGAGAATTGTGATCCTCGGGAACAAAGAAAAGTTTTTCCAGTTTTCTAGTTTTTAACTAAGGGCCACGGTTGCAGTCACAATTTAGCCCCCAAAGCGCGCAGGGTTTTGGGGACACATGGCTCTCCACAAGAGTCCACGACGCAAACACAAAATAAAACAGGGGTGATTTTTCTTCCCTTTCAATACTTAAAGTCACGAACACAAGGTTTATAATTCTTCACAGTTATAGTAGTAAAACTAAAGGGGGGAAAAAATTTAGATTTAGTGGCCAAAATATGAAAGGAAGTCACGGTTTCCCCATGTTGCACACACATGGTCATTAATAAAGTATGATTAAAAATACAGATTATCTAGTCCAGGGGGTCCCAGATTTCCTCAGATCAAGGTTCCCCCGTTAGAAATAGGTACATTAGACCACAAATCCCCATTTCATATTTTCTCCAAAGGAACCACATCTGTTGTTAGATATAAATTGGTACAGATTTATAGCACTATAACTGTCTACACTGTAAATTGACTTATCCATTGTCGCATTGTGCAAATTTCTAGTGCGTGAAATAATAGTGCAGTTGAACTATTCCTCATTTTGATGGGGGCCCTCTGGGTCCCTTCAAGGACCCCTGGCGGTCCCCGGACCACACTTTGGGAACCGCTGATCTGATTAATACATTCCATCATAATGCTGATTTCAGTGGTTTTAGCCTAGTTTCCAAATCCTATAGATATTAAGGCAAAAATGGCAGTCCAGTGCACTTGTAGAATAAAGTGCCACTGAGTCACTATAATTGACAAAATAACCCCAGCCTGCTTTTAGCCTATGTGAATAACATGACTTATTATATGTATCTAATATCTAATAAAATGGCTGGAGAGGCATAATAATAGACTAAGTTATCATTTTTTCATCTACCTTTTTCCGTCCAACTCACCCAATACAACCGACAATGGGAGAAGCTCCCACATAATGTGGGAAATCATCTTTAAATGCTTTCTACTTGTTTGGTAAAGGAAGGCAGCCTACCATACAAACCACAATGTGTTTGACAAGCAGTGTTGAGCTCGGTACTCCAAAAAGTAATGCCTTGCGCAGTACTCTTTAACGCTACTCATTTCTATTACTTTACTGCTCCCTGGAAGCAGTAAATCGTTGCACTGCTCGTTAAATTCGCCTACTTTTCCGTCACACTGCTAGCTAGTAGCTAAGTTATACCTTAAAAAATCAGGATAACTCAATTGCCTCGCCTGTACACGATCAGGGGAACCACATGGTGTTGACGTCCAATGTTTTGTCGTCTTTTGGCTTGATAAAATCAAAGTAGTGAGAATATTTCCACCCGAAGAGTCAACTTTTGTCCCATGTCTCATCAAAGCAAGCTTAGGGTTTGCCCGTGCCAATGGGATAAAGTTTTACATAGCCTAATTCACCATTAATTTGATATTCAGAGGTGGCAATAACAAACATGTTGATTATTTAATGACGAGTAACTATAATATAATTTCTAAAACTGATGTAGTAATTGTTTACGTTACTCATTACTGGGAAAATTAATGCTAATACTAACGCGTGACCGACCAACAGTTGACAGAACCCGGTGCTTGTTAAACGCGTAGTTCCGGTCCTCAGTTCTGATTGGCTGAGTCAAATTGGAAGCATTGTACAATATCCAATAAACGCACACCTGTGACCGCATGACAATTTATTTACATATTAATGCGCTATCCGAAAACCAGAACTATATTGTTTGGCGGGAGAATAACATTCAACGTTATTATTAGTAGTATTAGGCTAGTAGTAGAAGGCTAGTTGTGATTATAAAGAAAACATTTATTGGACATCTGCGCTGTGTTACTGCAGTTTTATAAAAGTAATAAGTCACTTGACTCAGTGCTTTATAGGCTTTATAAGACTTTGCTTGGCATCATGCCTACAGCACCTCTTAGCTGTTCTAAAATCAGTGTTAAAGTACGGCCTCCCATGGCTTATTGCTTAAAATATTACTGAAAATGAAATAACAATTTGTTACACTACTACTAAAAGTAGACCTATAGGCTACTATCTGTAGTAGCAGTATATCAGAGAAGCCTAGTAGTATAGTAGTAGTATAATACAGTGTAATAGTCTAGTAGTAGCAGTATAATATGGCAGAACAAGACAAGATAGACTAGACTAGACTAGACTAGATTAGACTAGACTAGGGACTTATAATGTGGCTGTGGTAATGAACAGTGAGTTTCAGTGACCTTATCGTTCCTTATGGTATTTTTTACCTTCTATGATATTATCTTTTTCTGTGACCTATTTTTTTCCTGTAGTACCTGCATGATATTTTAAAGTTTTGCTGTTATATTTCTATAGTATCCTACTGAAATGTATTATGTGATTACTATAGTTGTTTTGTTGTAATTCCAGGATGTGGGCTTCAGTCTCATCAGTGGCGATTCGGAGCAGCAGTGGTGCCTATAGCAGTTAGCGAGACCATCCCATCAACAGAAGGTCTCAGTTTAGATCCCTTCAACAGCCATGTGTCCTGTTAAAGTGTCACTGAGTAAGACACTGAAACTCTGTCCAGTCACTCAAGTCGCTCTGGATAAAAATGTCTGCTACATGGCTAAAAAAAAGATAAAATGTGTAAATGTTCCTCTTACATATGAAATGGGTTACCAATGAGGATATTCAATCAGCCCAATTCAAGAACAGACGTTTTATTCAAAATAATCAGGCAAATTGTCCAGAATTAAGAAGGTCTGTTGAATTCCAAGGTTTTATAAGTAGGCCTATTTACTGGTTTATTAAAAAAAATACATAGGGTGAGTTTAGCAAAGGTGGAACGTCAGGTTAAATGGTTTGTCAACATATTTCTTGGCCTGATGAGTGAAAAGCAACAGTATTGTTACTGAAACATAGCAGAGAAACTATATGATCAAAATCACATGAGATCCTGGGTGTGGAGTTGTAGAAAGGGGCTTCAGAAAGGAAGCTCACTCTCTGAATCACAAGGTAAGATCTGTGACATAACTTTTCTTGTTTTGATCTTAATGCTATAAAACCTTATGATATCCAAAATATTATATGATGTTTGAATTTTGAAAGTGAATCTTTCTTTTGTCCCACTTTATCAGACTCAGCTAGATAAAGTGGGACAGTCTTTTAGACTTTTGCAGTGGTGGTAAGAAAGCCAATTTACATAAGGGGACCACCTGTATTTAAGCCAGGCAAGGCTGTGGATCTTATAGTGATGTGTCCTCATATTGGATACTCCCTATACCTTTGCCTAAGTGAGTCAAAATTTGATCTCGTGACAGAAATCTTATGGAAGCCATTTCTAAAAACATTCAGTCGCAATGCTCTGTCTAAGCTGTGTGTTATTATCACTTTAATATAGCTTAGTCTTATGTAATTCATATATATTAATATATAAATCTATGAGTGCATTAATTGTAATTGGGGTACTGTAGGGTCAGAAACTGAATTATAGTATTGAAGAGTGTACCACTTTATCTAAACTGCTGTCCCACTTCACCAAATACTGGATGGAACTTTGCTTTGGGCACATTGTACACACATGGGTGTCACACCTCCTGTAAATACAATCACAACATGGATCCTTCTTATTTGGTTTTTGCAGCATCTTAAGCAATTCAGAAATATACTGCGTTGGGCTGCCGGGTCGGGAAGAGGTTGATAGATGTCACAGAAGTTGAAAATGCAAAAAGTGTCCAACTTATGCTGAATTCACCCTACATAAATTTAAAATAAATAAAAAAGAAGAAAAAAAAAACACTCAACTCCTTGAATGCAAATCGGGTGGCCCTTTTATAGAAAATGGGGTTGTTAGGGGAATTTGAGAAGTTCTATATAAGAGTTATAATCCCTGCCAGCCCTTTCCTTTGGGCCCATGAGAGCACGCAACAAAAGGTGCCCACCGCTATCGCCTATACACAATTAACTAAAGCACCAGCATTATACCATTATCATAAGAATGCTGTTTGCAATGGGGGGGGAAACTCCTCGGCATTCATGGACGTGGCCGAATAGAGCCGAGAGCTTTTATCTTCTCAATTACATGCAGACTGCATTTATCACACTACCTAGTGACATGTTTGGACACTTTTTGTGCATGATAACTAATTTGTTTACGCTGGTAATTTAAATAACCTGTTTATAATTAAAGCACGGGGTACAAGCGGGACTAGTGAAGATGCTGGAGACTAGGCTACGACTTGATTCCAATGGGACCCACTTAGTAAAAAACAAAAACATGATGAATACACTGGCCTGCTAAAATCTTTTGGTTTTCTCATATTGCAAGATTCCCTATTAGGCCATCCAATAGGAGCTAACACTACAGCTAAGAGTTTCACAAAGGTTATGAAAATCCAGTGTAACTTGAGTGCTTTTTTGTTCACCTTTCTTTGCAAATTAATGGAACATTAAACTTTTTTTGATGAAAGATGTTGTCCTTACCAATAATGGTAATCAGCGTTTTAGTATCTGAAATACTTGGACTGTCGTGTGTGTGTGTGTGTGTGTGTGTGTGTGTGTGTGTGTGTGGTAACTAATTTATGCTCATGCTGTGATTATCAGTTCACTAGACAATGTGCTCAGTAATTTTTCATCTCAATTGGACTATCTGATTAAATGAAGGCTAAATAAAATATAATTCCTTAGTTAGGTTAGTATAATTTGTTGTGCATCCCATTTCTTTGAGTGCTTTTGTTTGTGTTATTGGATTGATGAGATTCGGGGCAGTATTAGAGGTAAACTGACCACAAGGTGTCAATGTTGGTGAGAATGCTTATAAATTCTGTCATCTGAGTCGTCCCTTGATGCAAAAGCACTGCAGAAAGCAGCAGGCCGAAACATCTGCTGGTTACACACAGCATGATGAAATAAATCAAGCCGGATGTATTGAATCCTGACTGACTCATCCTGACCCTCACTCTCAATCTCTGGACTCCCCATCACAATCCTATAGAGCCATATGTAAATCTTTATTACCAGTACTTTTTAATATTACTACCAAAGCAGTTTTGCACAGTCTTGCAGTACGCATAATGTTTGCAGAACCCTTTGTAGGTCTGTTTCAGACTTTGCACACTATAAAGGTTTACAGCCTCAGGATTGCAGGTTCTCCATCGCTCATCATTTATTTCTTGCATTTCATTCTATTTAGTGTAATTTTCCCATTGTATACTGGCTCAGTTCACTACAGCACTACATTTGTACAGTGTATTAAAGTGCTAGATTTCACCACTGACTATCTGGATGTGTGTACTTGCAGTGAAATGTATAGCCTTCCTGTTTATTCACTGTAATTCTTCCAGCCTAGACTATTACACAGTCAGTATTCCTTCTCCATCCATATTCTTAAGCGCTGTGAGAAATGTTGTTTGAACCAGAATACTTTAAATATTCAACCCTGAATCGCATCGCCATCTAGTTTCCTCCTCTACTTGCGCCTGAAAAAAATCTTCCTTTCCTCCCCGGTTCATTTCTTTACCTAGCACTTCTCACAGTTAAGTCCAGGATTCCTTTGCTTATTCCTATTATCTTGTCCGGTTTGGTCCTGAGTTGTGAACTTTTCCCCGAAACTAGAAACCTGAGGGCCAAAGCTGTAATCTGTGATGTCCTCAAGAGACAAAAATGGGAGCTGCTGAATTTGATAATGAATTGGAGACTGAATTTGTTGACGCATGGAGTGTTTCAGTGAGTTTTTACATGAAAATAGGCTTCACTCGACTTTTGCCATTTTAAAAGTGGCCCTAAATTCTCGTTGAATTCTCTTGAACGGGTTTTTCGCTCTTACTGCTGTTTTCCTTTGTGTTACAAATATGCTATGTTTTGTGTTACAAATGAAATATATCATTATTAACTGCCTAAAATCATCAGAGGAATAACATACAATATACATCTGATGTGTTAGGGTGGATCTTCCCCTTTTCATGAAAATTATGCTGGGAAATGGCACGGGCATGTGAGCAAGATCATAGATGGACACATGGTGCGTTGTGAGGAATAGTGATCATGAAAACATAATGTAGCAGTCCTTTTTTTGGGCAGGATTCTCATGAACTACAGCCTCAAATGCAAACCGTGGGGCTTTCACATGTTTTTATGCGCAAGTTAAATTCCTTCCTGGCAGTTAAGGTTCGGCTCCGTTTCAACCTTTGTGACGTGCCATCTCCTTTCTCTTTCCAACATTTTCTCTCACTCTCTACATCTGCTGTCAGATGCGGCAAAAAGTCTATGAAAATAAGCCAAATGTTTTTCTGAATTCAATTTAACTGCAGAAGCTTATAGACAATGTATAGATCATATATCACACATAACACTTTAACTGTGAGAGCAATGAAATGACTATGTGTTTAAAGTTTGCAGCCCCTTTACCTCCCACAGTGCAACACGCCCAGTAATTCCTAATGGATCAGAGCGAATGTCAACGTTTGGATTGTGGGACGGGTCAGACTAGAGAGATTTTATGACAATGGCATCCAACTGGAAGGCTGCCATCTTTATACACTCTGCCCATTGTTTCTACTTGTCTAATCTTCTCTCATTTTCACTGGAGTAACCAACATGTTTTACGCCATTATTTATCCAGGGAACGTTTGCTGAGTATGCATGGTCTTTTTCAGCCACTCCCTGCCTCTTTATTCTTACATTAGGCATCACACCTGGGAACCGACCGGTACAACCACCCGTCTTCCCCTGCTGGGCACCGAGCAGCCTCAAAGTGCCTCGCTAAAAGGCACTTAGACGATTGTTGTTGAGAGTTAGGAACGATCACTTTTTCTGCCCAGATTTTCACCAGCCAATGGTGTTTGAAACCAGCAACCGTCTGGTCAAAAGCCCACTTCTGGACGAATCAAATAAAAGAAATTCAGTACACCCATGTTGCCGGATGGTCTCCAAGTTGAACTCCAGGATCTGAACAGGATAACCAGATGGAAGAGTGATGGCGGGCCATACAGGGACCCTGCTGAAGTTCAATGGACTACAAGTGAATTGGGGTTAAAATGTCCCGACCCTCTGAATGGGGGTATAAGTCTCTTCAGGGAGTCTTAAAGGCAGACTCAGGCATGTGATGTCGCTCCAAACAACGTCCAACAGAGATGTTTAAAAACCGCTCTGTGATGTTTTTGGAAGGAGATTTAAACGTCTGAAAATGTTACGTTTTAAATGTTACAGTGCTGAAATAGTTCATTAAAATAGATTAGAAATTAGAAGTGGAAGAGTTCCAAGAGTTCCTCCACATTTACAATTCAAATATGCATCTTCAGCTTCGCGAGTATTTTTGGTACATGTGATGACACTTAAATTAAGTTCTAAGTATTTGACAGTTATTATGAGTCATATTTTGACTACAGTACTACATATAATGAAGCTTCAGGGAGGTACAGAGGGGAATAATATTCAGCCGTCCTTTCCATGGTTGGCTGCAACCGCTCCATGACCTCCATGGTTTTTTGAACTCGGCCTCCGGTTGAGTCACCACACTCTCCAGGAGGCTGCCGTCACATCTGACTCAGTCTTCAGGACAAATTATCCATTTTCCACAACAGTGACAAGTGGCACTTACCCGGGCTAGGGCTGACAGAAAATGATTGTAACTTATAGATTGAAAAGACTTGTTTTTTATTTCAAACCATAACTCTCCTCGTCAATCATCGCTATTGGCAGAAAGTTAAGAAGAAATTCTCTGACAAATAATGCATTAACTTTGGCTATATTTGTTTGGATGGTTGAGGAAGTTTTTGAGTTTCCACATATTAATAAGTCGCCCCACTGTCACCCCAATATCTTTTTTATTCATTTTTTTCCCAGTGTTTAATCCATTTCATGTTTTTTTTAATTTAAACGTACATTTTCACCATCCTGCTCATTTAATGTGCAATAACTAATCTCCCTCCAAAAGAGGTTGGCACAGACTGGATGCACAAGACATTAGAAACACCTGTTCTTTCAATGAAATAGGACATCCAGGTGAATCCAGGTGCAAGCTATGCTCCCTTGGGTTTACTTTATATTTTGCTCTTTAGTAAATAAACTATGATTGGTCTGTGAGTCCTACCACACTTACACTCATATCTTTAGGCTGTTGATCTAGAGAAAAGACGCAGCTCAAATAGTTCCTGAGCAGTGACAGAAAACTATAGAGAAAAGAGAAAAAAGAACCGGACACCAAATTGATATTACATACGTTTACAGAAGAAGGCCATTCTTTGAGGTCGCCACTTCGCCTTGGCAGTCTGCAAAGGAAGATGAACAGAAAGAATGCGTGGCTAAGTGCTGGACAAGGCAGGCTCTGTTCGTATCATAAAGAAAATGCAATCTTTATCCCTTTCTTGACCTCGCCCACAAAGTTTTGAGTTAAGGACAAGTCAGAAACACAGGAAGGAGAGAATGATCAGAGCTGAGCGGCTGATAACGGCCCGCAACGTCCTTTCTCAGCCTGAGCAGGGATTTTTTTTTTTCAATGACCGACTGGGCCAGAAATGACGTCTCAGTAGCTTGAAGCATGATCAGTTTGAAGCACGGCACTTTTTGCTGAAAGTTTAAAATATTGATTTTCTTGTGCTTTGTGCTCCGAGTGCTAAAAACACGCTAAGCTTTCATTACTGTCAAAGAAGTAAAATTGTGCTTGCTTTCCATTGTTAACAATGACAAAATGAAGGGGCAGTAATACGGCACCGTAACACAACTTGGCTAAACTTTCGATCAAGAGCTTCAATTTTATCTATCTTACTTCAGATGAATGCATCAATGTCCCCCTCCAGGAAGGTCAGAGGTCAGAGGTCAGCTTCAGCCTCCTCCGGAGCTGCTAGGGATTCAGTGACTTGCTCAAAGACACTTCAGCAGGGCGGACTCTTGCCAACACAGAGGCTTGAACCCAGGTTGTCCGGTATTAGCTTGGCTCCCACTATAGCACGAAGAGGGACTCCCCAAAGATGACTCATTATGCGCTCGGTTTCCCCCAAAGCAACATTTATGCGATTATTTTCCTCACTTTGCTGCCAACAGAGGTGATTTGTCAGCAGGGCTATAGTGTAAAGAAAACAAACAGTGTTTCTGATCCTGTGTTATCAGCATTTAGACCCGGCCTTTGCCCTGGCAAGCCAAGCTTCTAGTAGTCTCAACCCAAGAACATCAGCAAAAACAGATTTCTTCTTAAAAATACTACTATAAATGCACTTTTCATAGGTTGACTAACACTTGAGCTGCCAGTGAAACTGTTATCATCTAAATAATAATCCAAATAATATGTGGTGTCTTTAAAAAACATGAAAACTGGGCAAAAGTATGAAATGTTGCAACAGTGCTCATATTTTGCTTTGGCAGCAGGTGGGGCTGGGTTCAGTTGAGTAATTTCAAAAATGAAAATGGCAGTTACAGATGGCTTTGGTAAGATTTTAAGCATGTTACACAAGAAATATCAGTCGATGAAGCTCCTTTGTGAAAAGCCTATGACCATAGAAAACATATTCGCCCTTCTACAGCATCGAAAAATATGTCAAACACCAATGAAAAAAAAGATAAATAAAAGGCAGCAGGAAGTTCATAAATCTCTCTTCTGGAGCAACATGACTAATAGTGTTTGTGCAACTTATGTGTAGCTGAGTTGTTTAGCCAGAAGATGGCCAACAGGTAGCTAAGCAATAATGCCAAGGAAAGCACGCCCACACACACAAACATCCATCAGAAGTGCCGCTTTCCTACCAACTTACAAGCTGCATGTTTCATTTAGAAATAACAGGACACCCATTTTCAATCATTTAATAAAAGCTTGGATATAAGACCATTTTTTACAGCAAGTGTTAAGTTGTTTTGATGAGAAATCCATTTTCTGAACCAATTGAAGTGAGAGGGGAAGCAACCCCCAACTCTTGCAAGGCGTTGTTCAGACATTCAACATTCACCAAAGTTTGGATCAGATGCAAAAAAAACAACAGTGCGCTGGTTTAGGGGCCTTCTACCAACTCACCAAGAATATACTCTTCATATTTTTACTGCAGTTGACAAAAACACTTTTACAAATATATAGATGTAGATTTATATATCTCAAATATTTATATAAATAGAAGTCGATTAAAGATTTGGGCATTATGACAAAGTGCAAAAAGGAGAAGGGAGATTAAAAAAAAAAAAAATTGCAATACCTTCGTAAATATTTCATCCATTCACCAGCAAAGACAATGTACAACTGCTCTGAAAAAACCAGTCATGATAGCATTGCCTTCATTTTAGCTGCAACTTCCTACTACTGTCAACAGTAAGTCAAGGTGCTGTTTCCCAAAAACATCCAAGCGCTAAGATCGTCATCTTTGTTCTGTAGATATACAGGGAAGACGGTACTAAGCGGGAGAAACACGCTAGCGGGGTAAACTCTCGTCCCATGAGCATAAATTCCAACCCAAACCATGTAATTTCACTCTGTGAACCCAAATAAAACATCAATATTGTATTTTTGTTGGCCTGTTTTGATGTAACTGTCACCTTTAACACATATGGGCATCACTATACTGGCAACAGACTGCTAAATAGAAAGATTTGTAAAAAAAAGATTTGACAATGCTGTAATGCTAACAGGTACAGTATAAACTGCTAGGCACATTAGCCAGTTAGCTGTACACCGCAAGTACCCAGATATACCATGTGTATCTACAGTAAGATAAAGAACACAAAGCCAGTATGACAACAATGATCCAAGAGATGTTAGACGATCTCAAACATCAGTGACGAATAAAGTGTCATCATGGGAAGGGCTTTGAGCACTTGGAAAAGCATTAACACAAATAGAAACTGATTATGTACAACTGATTCATCATTAGTGCTGAGATGCTTTTGAGACAAAAACCTAATCCCGGCTCTAAAGCAGTTGGCAAGTACCAGGTGGGAGCGTCGCTCAGAGCTTCACACTGTATCAATCCTGCATCAAGCAAATCAAAACGCTTTCAATTACTTGATCAGCAGCGCCACATGCATAGGAATTTTACTTCTGAGACAATTTCATGGGTGTCGCTATTTGTTCTTTAAACCTACTACAATGGAGACTTTCGTGTTTTGCACAATAACACGCAAAGCCAGTCTACGGAGATACACAGGCTTTCTGATACACAAATGTGATTTGTAATCAATTATGCAGCAGGTCCTCTCACATTTCAGAAACTGTAACCTTTCTCGTTGCTTTTGGGATCGAGTTGCTGTCACGCCATTTTGCATCCTTGGTTTCATTAAACCATATTTTTGTCACTTGGGACATAAAATTGCTTCTGCAAAATGGCGGCAGGGAACTGTCACATGAAATGAATGCAAACGATTGGAGATTTAACTGAATTTTAAAGAATTTTTGTATGCTCACTGTTCTGTCCGTACTCATTTTGGAAACTGAATTACTCTCATGCTGCAACAATCTTATCTTCAACAATATATATAGATATTTAAGTGAGATTACATACAGAAAAGCTGAGATTCAAACTCTTGTAGTAACAGGTATGTTGTATTTCCAGAGCAGTGAACAATTGAGCCACCAGGGCAGAAATGGTGCCAGGCAAGTTCAATCAATTGCTGAGAACAGAGCCTTGTATCTCGACAAACTACAATACTGAAGCTGTGTGGATCTATTTTAAGCCTCCATCGCATCAGATTTTAGCCAATGGCTTGCCTCGATAAACGGCTCCGTCTGAGAAGTAATTGAAAGCATTTTGACCCAGGTCCGACTTCACACACACAACTACCAAGCAGAATCGCACTGAGATTAGACCAATCTGTCTTAGACCACTGGAAGATAAAGACAGTTTAAAAAAATAAAATAAAGTTTTGAACATTGGAAGTATGAAAAAGGGGGTAACCACAGGCAAACAGGAATGTGGGGCCCTTTATATTACAATACTAACCAGGGCCTGGTTTCACAAAATCAACTTGCTAAAATCCTCTTTGTCCATTAGCTTACATTAGATACATACTGTGGGGCGGGGTTTGGGTAGAACTGATGTGAACCAATTAGAATTCTGAGGAAATACAGGTAGGGGAACACGACTGTCCATGAAACTGTTTAGGACCGTCTCAGTCAATGTGCAACAGGGTTTAGGCAAGATCTACAGATGATCAGGTCTTGAGAAAGAGGTGGAAGTTTAGCGACTGTGGGTCCAGCACTTGGATCAGAATTGATTTTGGACCAAGCAGGCACACAGATCTATAGATCTTGGTTTGGTGGGATTGAAGTGCCCACCCCCACCCCCACCCCTAAATGAGCACACTACCTGGACACTCAGTGTACACTATCAGCCAAACCTAACCTTTTTAGGTTGTTTCACGTACATTTTATCCCAGTTTCAATTTATTATGAGTATATTTGTAATTTAATATACTTTATTCACCTCCCAAGGATGAATGGCAACCTCACGGACCACTAGGCCATCCTGGCACCCCAAGTTGTGATGTAGGCTATGTCAGCCGTAACATTTTTGGCTTCCACCGCAGTCAGCAGCATGCAAAATAGTTAGAAATGATAACTGTGTGATGCTTACTGCAGCTTTATCATGAGCCAGATGTGCCGACTGAACCTCTGGAACAGGAGTGGACTCACAAATTTCAAAAGACAACTTCATTGTTCAGCAACCACAATTAGCTATTAGACCAGAACTGAATAAAATCATTTGAAAACAGACCACAGGTTGGTTATCTGGCAACACAGCTAGTGGCATCGACAGACACAGCAGCTACAACCAAAGTTCACATTTGGCTGTTGGCTGGCATTAATTTCAAGACCTGCCAATGAACAACAATCATTTTTGGGAAACCAGGCCAATCTCAACACACAGACCAAGGTAGGAGGGCAAAATACTCCATCTTTAGCTCATTTTTTAGTAAAAGGGGACAATTATTAATAAATACAAAAATAATAAAAGATATGTACACATTTTTCAACAATATCAACCATCATAACACTTTCAACTTTTCTCCAAAATGCCATACAAATATTGTTTTGCTCAAAATGTCTCTGTAGCTCAACTCTGGTGGTCAGTTAGAAAAAAAAAACAATCATTTAAGAAATGATAAATTATTATACAAAAAAAATCCAACACCGTAGTAATAATTCCATTTTGGATGCAAGTCCTGACACACAGACAGGAGTTTGTGTTTCTTGCAACATTTAAAAAAAAAAAAAAAAAAACAGGAACAATCCTCAAAAAAACCTGATTTCTTCCTACATTGAAATGCAATGCACTGACGCGGCGTCGCTGGTAATACAGACGTTGTCTTCCCTTGTATGAACAGGTCCTGGTGTGGCACTGCTGGAGACCGCTCCGGTGTCAATGAAGAAGAAGGTGAGGGGAAGCAAGAGGAGTAAGTGCACTTTGAACACGGGCATGCTGGGTAGAGAAAGGGGATGGACAGGGAGTGGAGGGGGGGGGGGGGGGGGGGAAGAGGAAAAAAGAGAAAAAGAGAGAAGTCGACAAAGATGTTCGAAGTTGAGAGTGGGAGAGAAAGATGGAGAGAAACTGAAAGAGAGGGAACATGTTGGATGAAATCAACCAATCAACCAAACGAGGCTGTTGCTATCCCTTCTGTCTTTCTGAGGAAGGGGAGCAGAGGAGAAAGAAAAAAGAGAGAGAGAGGGAGAGAGAGAGGCTGGGGCTGGAGTCCTACAGTAGTCGTGTCAGTAGGCCCTTCAATGATCTAACTCCCAAAAACAAACACAGACCACAAACTTCTTTCCTGGTCGGCTGACCCAACGCAGGAACCAGGAAGAGGAGTCAGGACACAACCAGGAAATAAACTCTGATTGGTTCAAAAATGTCTCCCCCAAAAAATTGTACAGTGGCGGTATTATTAACAATGCCTTTAAAACTTTGCAAACTGAGGCAAATTCCCTTTTCGGAGGGTAAGTTTTTGGATTTCACTGTCTTGTTCTGAAAAGGCCGCAACCACAGTGAGAGCGGAAGGGACCACCAGTCCATATATGGGATAGCAGTGTGAGAAGTGGGAGGAGCCAGTGAAGTAGGCTCCTACAAAAGACTCCAAAGCCCAGATGTCACCGTGGGTGAACTGAGCTGTCATTGGGTAAATAGGGTGACATCGCCGAGGTGGAGCAGTCTGATTGGTGCTGTCAGTGGAAGAGTGGTGAGGTCAAAGGTCACAAACGGTGGTGGCCTGCACAGCTGCCCAACATTCTGTCCAGGGAACAGGTTGCTGTCAATGATGCAACTTGGCCTGCAGAGAGAGGAAGACTCAGATTTATTAAGTGCCATTTTACATGTATAGAATATATACAAATATTTTTGATTGAAAGCTGAAAATGGCTTTCATTTATTATCTGTCTGTAAAGCACTTTGTAAATGTTTCGAAAAGAGATATAAAACAAAACAAAAAGTTATTAATCAGTTGGCATCAGACACTTTGCTGCTCTGTACCTGTGCACTACCATGTCTGTTGTTTACGGAGTAGCATCTACTTAATTAAAAAGGAAGTTAAAGTTCTATTATTGTGAAAATTTTAAATTAACTCTGGCTCTTCCCACCTTGCCCTGTGGATTTTCACTCCCACAATCCTTTTATTGCATTCAGAAAGAACGACTCCATCTCCTCTATCTAAATTAACAATAAATAAACCCATGCTCATAAACTAATCAAGTCAACATTAGGAGTTTTTTGTATGTATACTATAGGAAAACAATTCACAATTCAGAACCCTGTCTGACATGGATTATGGATGATATTTGTGTTGTGTTATTATGTTTTAGCTAGCTAGCTGTAACTTGCAAAACCATGAATGCTCAATCTGTACTTGTTATTACATCAGTTCATGGGCACAGAGGCATGAGATGAAACAACAGAGCAAGAAATTCCACTGTGACCCTCTGACAAACAAGACATAAATAAAATGGACATAAATAAATTGCAGTTATTCAAAGACTGGACAGTGTGGGTGGGTGTCTGTGTGTGTGTGTGTTTGTGCAATGGAGGGAGACTAAGTGTGTAGTGTAGTGTGTGTGTAGCAGCTACCTGTCTTGGGGACTCGGGCCCGGAGGCCAGTATCCCCCCGGTGCCGCTCCCCTTCCTGCAGAGGCTCTCCAGCCCGCCTGGCCTGCTCAGCTTGCTGGCCTTCCCTCCGTACGAGCTGGGGCTCCTCCTCTTCCTCCCCTCCGCTCCTCCTCCGTAGGCCAGGGGGCCGGAGGGGGGGGCCGGGGGCAGATGGGGGGCGGAGGTCGGCTCCTTGTTGGGCGAGTAGGGTACGCTGGTGGTGCCGGGATCCAGGCTGGAGAGGAACAGAAGAAGAGGGAAAAAGAGGAAAATGGCCATTAATCACCTTTATGGTTAAAGGTCAGCTGCTCAGCTCAAGTTCAAACTTTATTGTCCTTTAAGGGAAACCTGGGAAGGATTTTTTTCAGCTAGTATAACAATGGGGCATCACAATTTATTTCACAGCAATAGATAATTTAGAAGGAAACACCTATCATCATAGCCTTTGCACTCACGGCACTTTATCTTCCACTTCTGCACAGCTCTACTTTTACGGATTCTACCACTGATGTGTTTTGTCGACGTGCCAAGTCACGTTTTGAGTGGTTCTGTGTATTGTGTTGTTTTAACCCAGGCTGCAATCCAATTTCCCTTGTTGGGACAATAACGATAATGTGAATTGAATAAACAAGTAATTTGAGGGAATTTAGAAATGAACATTTAGGCATTTAGCTGATGCTCTTATGCAGAGTGACTTCTGATGTGTGAACAGGTAGGGGTTCAATGCATTGCTCAAGAACACAAGCCTGTTGATAAACACAATGGCTGCTGTGAGGATTGAACCAGTGACCTTCTGGTTATTGGTAACTCTATCACTTCTAGTTTTAGGGACCCCAGAACAGGATGGCAAGATATAAACCCCAAGTTCCTAATAATGACTTGCATCCTTGTAGCAACTGAAAATATAATGAAAATGAAAATATAGTAACGTAATAAAACAAAAACATAACAAAATGTCCCTCTAAACGGGTTGAAAATATAATAAAGCCGGTGAATGTAATAAAGTGCTGGATAAAGTAATAACATCACATTATTACATTAACCAGTGAATATTAATTTATATGGTATGCAGTATATTTTATTTATTTATTTATACATATTTGATGATGTAATAATAATATTGATTAATAATATATATATATATATATATATATATATATATATATATATATATATATATACATATACATAGGCAGGAATCCTGGCTTTCACCTGGATTCATCTCGTCACTATTTCATGCAAAAAGCTTGAGTTCTTAATATTTGCATATTCAATATAAATACATAATTGACTTGGTGACTTAAGTTAGAAAAACATGGCATTCAGCATTCAAGTAAAAGGAATCTGTTAACTGAATTTTAATCTTTAAATTATTTTTTTTTAATCAAGACTACCATTCAATTTAACCAAGACTTTTACCAATTACTGATTTTGGTTGGCTGTTATGGTTCACTCTCTGGGTGTTTTTTTCTGGTAGATGAAATTTAAATAATCCCTGTGGGACATTGAAGCAGCAGAGAGTAGGATATACTGTAGATAAGAATAGAGCAAATACAGAGCATTGAAGGTAATACGACAAATAAAGCATCCTTGTTGCCAGATGCTTGCAGTTAACAGATCTACATGTAAGGGGGTGTGTAAAATGTGCATTAATGGCTCTCTACATTATTATATTTGAAGGTCAGATGTACAGGTGGTGATTGCTAGCTGTTTGCATAGTCAGGTGTACAAAGAAAAAGAGCATACTGTACGTACATAATGTGTCTAGGCATGCAAATGTACAATGTAAGCTACTCACATTATTCACACATTTTCATACATTTCCATTTGACAATTCTACACTCTATCTAGACCTTCATGTCTTGACTGGATTTGAAGATTATGGTCAGTACATTAGCCTAAGTACATACATCAACATAATGTATGTTGATAGTGGCTGGGCGACAGACTAGGCCATAACACTCTACAGCTGAAGAGTATTCTTCACAACAATATCACAGTAAGTGAAATTACAATGGGAGTTCTGTATTGGGACTGAATATTTCTCCAAGCTGTAACCAATGTTTGTCTGACTTCATAAAGTTCCCAAAGTTTTCAAGACCTGGAAATGATCAAATTAATTTCCAAACTTTCCAGACCTGAGTAGGAACTCCAGACTGAGTCACAGACCTGAAGTATTTGCTTCTCAGTCAACCCACCTGTTCTGAGAGTTGTGGCTTTGAGACCCATCAGCTCTAGAGAGCCAGTCCTCTCCCCTGCTCCCCAGCCCGCTTCCCCCACGCCCAAGCCCCTTTTTCTGGCCCGAGGTGGCGGCTGCCCCCGCTGAACCTTGGAACACTGGATGATAGCTGCTGCCGTTCCTCTTGTGATTATCCATGGTCGGAAACAAGGAAGAAGAGGAGAAGGAGGAGGAGGAAGAAGGGTTTTTTCTCCTCTTGGCTCCCACTACAGAATCCTCCGTCTCTTTGGATGGGCGGCCGGCTTTATGCGTGCCATTACGGGGTTTACCGGGCATGGAAACAGGGGCTAGGGTTTGCGAGGCGTCTCGGATGCTGAACACCCCAGCCACGGACGCAGACTGGGGGAAGGCGGCGGTGTAGGAGAAGGGGTTGGAGGGGGAGGAGAGGAGCGGAGGGGTGAGGGAGGTGGGAGAGGGAGAGAGCGCCCGTTGGGAAGTGAAGGCGGCGCTACCAGAGGAGGAGAAGGAGAGGAGGCTCTCGGCAGCCAGGGGCACCTTCCTGGAACGCAGAGGACAGCACCATTTAAATGAGCAATGCACCAAGAAGGCTCTTTCACTGCCGATATAGATTCACAGTACTAAACTTTAAGTACCAATCAATACATCACTTCTACTGAACAACACAGACTTGGATTATTAGTTTGGGCCACCGGAAAAAAAGACAAACTTTTTTATGTTTATTTAACTTGGGAGGTTTAAATCAGACTACAGTATGATTTTCTCAGCCGGTCTGGGATTCAAACTGTTGCTCCTACCACGATTTGATCAGCATGACACAATCCCTTTTGCTTTCCCCTACATCCTTCAATGATCTGTCAACTCTCTAATCAACAGAGACTGGCGTCTTGTGCCCAGATTGTGTCTAGATATGATTTAGCTGGATTACATTTACACCTGACATTAAAATGCGCCTCTCTGGTATGCAAATCGGATTCCTCACTCCCTCGTAAAACACAGATTGCTGAACACTTCACTTCCTCTCATAATATTTACATCCTTTCAAAGTGACAGTGAACACCTCATCTTGCTTGTTCCTCATCCACGAGTATCTTTGACAAGTATGTTACTATCCAAGCTGCCTGCCACCTGTCTGATTTGCAGCAGCTTCCTGGTAAGATCTGCATGCAAAAGTCCATTCACATGATTTCTATATTACACTTTGTCCTCAGTATGGCCAAATTTGTCTCTGTAGTTCTATGTGGTTAAGCTCTATCCCAAAAACATTTGGCCACACAGGATGCATGTTCATGCCAGGTGTAAAGGGACACACACACACACACACACACACACACTCACCTCCACATCTGTGCGTTGAGGTGTTTCTCCACCATGCTCTGGAGCGCCAGCCTCATCCTGTCCCATCGCCTGTCAAACACATAGTGGCCCCGCCCCATGAGCCTGCTGCTGAATACACAACACTGGAGAGAGAGAGAGAGAGAGAGAGAGAAAGAGAGAGGAAAGAGACAAAGGAAGATAGGGAAGAGTGGGATGCATGGAGGGTGAGAGGGAAGAGGAGAATGATGGAGAAGTGAGGTGAGACAGGGAGAGGCAGAGATGGAGGTGGCGATGGAGAAAGGGAGGAGAGAGGGAGGAGGATGAGGGATAGAGAAATGGAAGAGGAAAAGATGGGCACAAGGATGAAGAGGGCGTCGAGACAAAGGCGGGAAAAGAGAGAGAGAGAGATGGACGTGAGAGTGAAACAGGCATCAAATGACAGACAGAGATAGATGGAGAAGAACAGAGGACCAAGACAAGAAGAAGAGACACACAGAAAAAGTCCAAATTAACATTGACAGATATGAAGGATGATGAAACACGCAACCAACGTTAAAACCAACTTCATGACTTCGCCCCTTCAGAGGTCTGAGCAACAATCTAAAGGGACTGGACAGATGTTAAAGGAACAGATTTTTGAACCCTCCCCAGAACCAGGATACTTGCCTAGACTTCCCGGGAGAGTGGGCAGCCCAGCCTCCTAATTTCATTGGTTTAGTGACAATATATGCTGTATAATTAAAAGAGAGAAAATGGAGCCATGCATTCTTCCTTTGACCCCCTTTTGGGTCTTGACCCGGATTTTGAAAAACACTGCCCTAGATGATTCTCCATTAATCCTATCTTGAGAGGTGGTAACAGTGGTCAGTTTAGCTGATGGAAAGAGCAGCATTTTCCTTTTTTATTTCCCCCCCACACACACACCAATGAAAATGTAAGTGTGATGAAATCTGGGTGTCAGAATCAAAATATCAACCAACCTTACACCTCTGATTTTTTTGTTTTTTTACAGGAAACACTGGGTAAGAGCTATGGTTGAGGTTGAGCAATCAGAAAGTACACTTCCCTATGTTGGCATATAAAAAAAGACACAGAGATAAACATAAATACAGAGAGGTAACAGTAAATCCTTAGGTGCTCAAAAAAGCAACATCCAAGGATTGGGCATTGCTATCTATATATTATAGATATTGCTCCAATGGGTTTTGAATGCCCTTGAATGCCCTTTCCCACCTGCACAGAACTATCTAAATCTTCAAAAGTATGAAAATGCCTGACAGTGGAGTTAAGACAGGCTATCTTGGGAGCCCGGTGGGAACAGTGAAGCCGAGGCATGATCTTTACCGTTATCCCTCCTTTCTCTCCCTCCCATCTGTCCTGTCACTCTCTTCTGTACACTGTCTAATAAAGCAGAAATGCCTAAAAAATAATCTAAAAAACAACTTGAGTGAAGAGCTTTTCACATGACGATAGTGAAATGCAGTTCGATATGCAGCCGTACATAGAAGCCCCAGGTAAGCGATCCCACACAAATGCAAACAGATTGGACTGAAAAGCTTTGATATTCAGGTTTCAACAGTCCATCCTCGTATGAACGGTTCTTGTTCTGTTTTAAACCTATATTTATCCAGGGAATGTTTTTGGCGGAGAACACACGCTCTTTTTTCAGCAACGTCCTGCTTCACACTTATACAGTAACGCACACTCACACCTGGGACCTGCCCAAGTGTTTGGGTGGGCGAAATAAACGTCGAACAAATAAAGAACCACGAAGTGAACGAGCCAACGGGACGAAACCTCTCTCCCCTTGATGTGAACATTTCAAAAAGCCAAATTCAAGACTTTTTAAGACCTTTTTATGCTACCTGGAATTGAATTTAAGACCAATTTAAAAACCAAAATAAAGAAACAAAGCTGACAAAACCAGCCTATTTCCAATTAAACATAGCTAATGAAGGTTCTGAAACTATAAATGGCCAGCGTAAGAAAAATAACAACAGGAAATTAATTGTTTAGGGACATGAAGCCCAACTGTTACAATGAAAAAACAAAAAACAAAAACAAAAACATATTTTGTGTATTGAACTAACCCTGTTCTGTATTAATCAAAGTGTGGGTATGTGAAGAAACCTGGCATGGCATGGCGAAAAAAATAAGAATTACATTTAATTCAAATTTCTTTAATAATGTAATGATTTCATGATTTTATTTTTTAATAAAATGTAGTTAAGATGTAAAAACATCCTTGCGGAAGACGCCACTTCTCTCAGGCCTTTCATAACAACTTGTTTATAAGTCATATAGCGCTTTAGTTGATTGGTGACGTGTCCTGAAGTAAGTGTTATCATCATACAATGTTTCATAAGGGATATCATAGTGCTTACCCCTAGCGGCCGCGGGTGGCGAGTGTTGTAGTGACAGGCAGGTCTATCGGTGTCCTCTGGGGATTCTGCGTCTCCCTCGTCGCTGGAGAGCCGACCGCCGTCCCCCGCCGTCCTGACCCAGCTGTGGGGAGACGGCTCGGGGTGCGAGGCCGGGGCGGGGGCTGGAGCCGGGGGCAGAGGACTGGAGATGGAGGTGGAGGTGGCCGACCCTGGAACTCTGGGATATGGATGTGATAGAGAGAGGCAGGGGTGAAGGAAAGGAAAGAAGAGGGAGAGAGAGAGGAGGAAGTAGGAGAGAAAGGGTAAAAGAGGAGGAAGGACAGAGCATAGGAGAGAGAGAGAGGGGGAGGAAGAAGATGGGAGACAAAAAAGAGGGAGAGAGGGAGAGAGAAGTGAGGAAATGCAGAGGGAGGGAGAGAAGAGAGAGGAAAGCAAGAGGGAGAAAGAGAAAGGAGAGGAAGTAAGCGGTAAAGAGAGTGATAGGGAGAAGGAGAGGAGAAGAGAGAGACCGGGAGAGAGAAAGGAGGGGGAGTGAAAGGCAGAGCGAGGGAGGAGATAGAGAGTATGAATGATAGGGAGGAGGAGGAAGGGAGTGAGAAAAAGAGTGGGAGTGAGCCAAAGGGAGGAGAAGATGGATAAAGAAAAAGGGAGGAAAGGTGGGTGAGGAAAACAAGATAGGGGAGAAAAGGGAGAAAGAGTAAGAGAGGCAGCAGGGGGAGTGGAGAAAGAGAAAAAAGGAGAGGAAGAAGGAAAAGGAGAAGACAAAGAAAAAGAGACAGAGAAAGAAAGAAAACGGTTCATGAATAAACACAAATGGTTGATGTCCCATCTTTCCTAACACTGTTTGTTCTAAAAGTTTACTACTGAGGCAAAAACCCAAATAACTTCCTTCTTGGAAATAGATGACAATTTTCTAAGCAGAAAGAGGAAACAAGTTTCCTACAACATCCCTTTCACAACGACAGACTGTCTATTCTTTCACTATTGTTTCTACTTTTGTCGTCTGTTGTACTGGTGACTTTTAGAGCAATCTAGTTTACAGCATCCCCTAGTGGGGGAAACATGAACTGACAAGGATTGCTCCTGCATCAGGCTGGGGTCAGTCCAGTTACACCTCAGCGTGTGTGTTTCAAACAACTGTAGTTTTGACAGTGCGTCTGTGTGTGTGTGTGTGTGTGTGTGTGTGCACCTCTATCGATTTTTGTTTTCAGGGAAACAAAAATTTGTTTACCTGCTTTCCATCCTGCTTGTTAAATGCAGCATGTGTGTATGTGTGTTTTCCTGTAGTTCTATCTTTGTGAGGACCATATATCCAAACAAATGGTATTTAAAACCCTAAAAAAAAAAACTTTAAAAGATGCCATTTTCAGTTAAAAGTTAGGGATAAAGATGTGACTCTTCAGGCTGTGGTTAAGGGTTTTGGGATAAGTTTAAGTCAGCCACCCTGCTGGTTTGTTCTTCAGTGTATTGGCGTGTTTTGGGTTTGTTCATGTGTGTGTGTGTGTCTACCTTGGTATGTGTGCATTCGCCAGCCGTAGTTTCAGTGTGGACAGGAGTCGTCCATTGGGGCAGTGAGGCTTGCTGGGAGACGTGGTCTCTTGTGACGTGACGCTCTGGCTGCCGCCTTCCTTCCTTCCCTGTCCTCCCTCCCTGTCTTTCTCCTTCTCCTTCGCTCCCTCCTCCTTCGCCCGCCCCTTGTGCTCGGCCAGGAGGATATCGAAATGTTTCCTTCGGCCGGGGACGGCTCGGCGGTGGGTTAACGAGTGGGTCTGCACCAGATAATACAGATAAAGAGGTTATTAGTAGTTTCATGCTTGTCCTTTGGCATCTGTGAGTGTGTTAATAAGCACAGAGTATTATGAGATACTAGCTCATATCCTGATTAGCGTTAGAAACTTGATGGACTGTCTTCCTAATCACTACACCATCATTTGGATTTCTAACTGTTCTCTAAAAAATTGGTTGTCTGATAAAATAGTGAAAGCAGCTGGTGAATTTCTCATTTTAACAGATTAGGATAAAAACAAAATGTTTCTTGTACTCATTCCGACGTGATATTTGGGATTCGGTTGTGTAAGGTGCTGTCCTATCCTGTACATTCATAATAATTCTAGATTCTAGATTTCTAGAATATTCTAGATAACTATGGAGACAGATCTTACAACAATTTATTGCTGAAGCAAAACAAACAAAAAATAGGGCAAGTGCAGTACAGTTTGTTTATATACCATGATACAGGAATCCACAACAGATACTGAAACTGACAGCAGGAGTCAGAATGGGAGCTACCTGTGATGTTACGTACTTTTGTTACATTGTCGTCAATGTTTGTCATAATGCCAGTTTCTTGGCCAGGTCTCTCTTGAAAATGAGGCTCTCATTAGGACGACCAGTATAAAAGAAGGTTAAATAAGAAAACTGCTCCTACTGCTTAAAAATCTTGAGAGAAACACTGCATTTTGTTGAAAAAACACAACAACATATCAGACAAGGTGATTAATCTCACCAACCTCTCCAAATACCAACACGCCAGCCTAATAAACCCTTTATTACTTAATAACCAGTTTGAAATGATCAGAAAGGCTGCTAGGGGTAATTAAAGGGCAGTGAAATACAGTATTAGTGCTCCAAAATGTTCTGGCCTCACCAAACATCTATAATTACCTTGTCAAGGGCAGAGTAGGCCCTCTAATGCTTAAGCAGTGCTATCCGGTATTAACAGAGAACTGGGGGATGCAGACATATCAGGGAGAGAGACAGGGAGAGAGAGAGACAGGATCACAGCTGGAGCTGGAGTCCTACTGTAGTCGTGTCAGTGGGCCTTCAATGTTTTAATTCCCATAAACAAACAAAGTTTCCTTCCTGCTGTTCCTGGTCAGCTGACCCAATACAGGAACTAGGAAGAGGTGTCTGCAAACTCTGATTGGTTCAAAAATGTCTCCCCCACAAAACTGTACAGTGGTGAAATTCCCTCAAAACTTTGCACACTGAAGCAAATTCCCTTTTCAGGGGGCTACGTTCTGTCTTGTTCTGAGAGTGTGTGTGTGTTTATCTGCACGTGTGTCCATACACATGACAGATTGTTTGCAGTGCACTGGGCCACAGGTGTATACATGTGCGTCTGTATATTTGCACTATACATTTCCATGCAGATGGATGATGAGATGGTTTGAGCGGTTTTGGAGTGTGTGTGTGTGTGTGCGTGTGTGTGTGTTTGTGTGTGTGTGTTTGTGCGTGTTACCTTGCAGGTGAGAGACCGCGTGCAGGGCCGTTTGCTCTCGGGGTCCTGGACTCCACAGTGCTTGTTAGGATCAAACACTCTCCCTGTAAAACACACACACATACACACCACACAAACACACACACACACACACACTTTAGACTGGTACGGTACTCATAGATCATCATTTATTTATTCCTTCCTTCCTTCATTTTAAAGAGCAAATCCCATTTGCTGGGAGCATTGCAATACCATGAGCGCATTCATTTGTTCACTGACTACCATCCAGCTCTTCATTTGTTCACTGATTCACTCACTAACAAGTTTGTTCATTTATTCACATATTCACTCAGTCATTCAGTGGTGGTCTATGGCTAGTCTAAGAGTAATGCTCTGTGTAAGGTTTCAAACAGAAACACAGGGCAATGAAGCATCTTTGTTGTAAAACACCATGCTGGGCCAAATCGCCCTTGACAGGACATACTGACAGGCTGGCAGGAGTCGTCTGTGACTGACAGCCCAACAAACTCTCCAGTGGTTTACTGAATAGAATCTAGAGGGAAGAGAACACTTTTCATGATGAAATGTAACCCTTCACTTTTTATTATTTCATCAGTTTGCATTGAAAGTATTTGATTTTTGTTTCTTATGGCAATTCTGTGTTATGTGATGAAATACTGCAGGTGTAAGGAGTAGCTGAGTAAAGAACAGTAAAGATCAGTAAAGAACAGGGTATTATGGCTTTGTTACCAGCACTTGTGTATTGACTGAAAAATGTTCTTGTATTCTAGTAAGAAGTATGCATAAGAATTAAAACCAGCAGAAAACAAGACTGATTGCTGACTAACTCCCTGGTTTCCACAAGAGTTGACATAGGAACCAGCTAAGGGAATCTAACCCTACTTGATTTATTTACTTTACTTTGGAATTATCAGCACAGCTGGAACATATCTTTGACCAATCAGACTGCTCATCTGAAACTTTTCTTCTTTGTATAATGTGTGCAATACAGGTGCCTGTCCACATCACCCACAGTACACACAGAAAGTCCTAAAATTTGTATCAACTAAAAGGTGAAATATGACTTAATTCTATTCTTGTAGCACCTACAAAAAAAAAGTTTAATCTTGGGTATACTGGTAAATGTTGAGACCAACTTTATTTCTAGAACCATTTGAAACCAAGCTTTTGTGAATCTTCTCTATTAATATCAATGGTAAAAACACTTCCTGGAAACACAGTGGGGGCGGGACCTCTGTGCTCCATTGAAGCAAAACAAACAATAACAAACAACCTCCAATCAGCAGGTTATCTTAAATACTGTTATTGTCAGAAGGCTGTAATCTAGTGCTGGCCTTTGCTATAATCCCTGTAATCTTCGTGTGTGTGTGTGTGTGAAGTGTGAGAGACGACAGCTCCAGTGGATACAAGTAGATAGACAAATAGTCAGACACACACGCAGGCATACATACATACATAAACAAACACAAGCACACACTCAGACACAAACAGCCTCACGCGCTCACTCACATGGGTTCACAAACACTAAAATAAAAATGAGGAGTCATGGTTGTCACGATAAGTCAATAGGATACTTGAGGGGGAGCGAACGAGAGAGAGAGGAGAGAGAGAGAGTGTGTGAGAAAGAGAAAAATATAGGACAGAGCATGAGTGTGTGAGAGAGAAGGAGAGAGGTCGAGGCAGGAGGTGGGGAGTGTGTGCGAGAGAGAGAAAGACAGGATGAAAAAAAATAGAGAGAGACACAGGAGGTGGGGAGAAATTTTTAAAAAGAGAAGCAGCTTTTGGCAGCAGGAGCTCATGAATTAGAGTGTGTAAATCAGAGGCATGCAGCACAGCAAGACGCAGCACAAACGTGGAGACAGAAGAGCGAGTAAGAGAGAGATGAGGAGTGGGAGGAGGGGAAAAGATAGATACAGTAGATAGAAAGAGAGAGAAGAGACAAAAAAGAAAGAAACAAACACATAAAAAAGTGTCTGAATGTAGTAATTGCGTATTTGTAGGAAAAGCATCTATTGCCAAAACAATTTGTCCTAATTATTAAATCTGTCCTGACCTCTCATATTTTGTGAGTGGGTCAACTCCCTCATATTTGTAATGTACTTGGCAATAACATTAATTCTGATGCAGAGGAGGAGGGGGGAAAAGTTGGAATGAGAGAAAACAGAAGAAGCTAGGGGAGGAGAGAGTGAATCAGACAGAAAGTGAAAGAGGCGTCAGGGGAACAGAGAGAAAGGGAGAAAGAAAGAAGAGAGAGCGAGTAAGAGAGAGAGAAGGCGATTAAGACCTGTAGGGAGGTGTCTCTCCCTTTCCAAAACACACAGTCACACCAAACTCTCAGCGCTGGAGACTTTCCAAAGGTTACCGAGATAAGAACTGGTATGTGTGTGAGCTTGTGCATGCATTAGGAATTAGTCTTTTACGGCATAATGCTTTTCTGTGAGCAATTTCTGTTGCAGATCCAGGAATTCTCAACTTTTCCAGCACAGGAACGGTGGTAGCCTGGAAGTTACAGAAGTAGGCTTGGGACTGGAAGGGTGCTGGCTCAAATTCCCAATGTGGGCGGGGAAAATGAAAGGGTAACGCTCTCCCCTCCCTCAACAACTGTGGTCGAGCTGCCAATGAGCAAGGCACTTAACTCCCAGCAGGAAAAGACTGTGGTTGTACTCGGAAGCTCCAGAGCATGAAAGTGTGGAACTGTGTCAGTGTGGCACTGCTGGAAAAAAACAGCATGTATTCCCAGTTGATTTTCCCCTGGATGAATACAGAAATGGCCAACGAAAACTGACAAATGACAAAAAATATGAAGCACACGAGGCATCACTTTACTCCAAAACTGACCTGAGAGTCTTTTGTGCGACGTGGAGGAAGTCTTCGTTCCGTTCTGGTTCTTCCTCTGCAGCGGCGATGATGACGACGACGATGATGGTGGAGGGGCGCCGGACCTGTGAGAGGGCGAGGGCGACGGGGAGGGTCTCCGGTCCAGCGGGGAGGGAGAGGTGGTGGATGACGGTCGTCTATCCAGGGGAGAGCGCGCCGGACTGGGCCGCCCGTCCAGAGAGGACGGAGGCGTGGCGGAGCGCGGCGTGGACGGCCCACCGGTGCTGCGACCGTTCACGAGCTTTTCGCCGGAGCGTTGGGAGGCCGGCGGGGTGAGGGAGGGGGATTTGAGGGAGGAGGGAGAGGGGGAGGAAGAGGAAGAGGAGGAGGAGGAGGAGGAGGAGGTGAGGCGGATGTGTGACGCTGCGTCGGCTCGGCTGAGGCAGGGCATCTTCTCCAGGCTTACGACTGGGAGGGATACGCTGGAGAGATGAAGGGAGAGAGGAAGAGAAGCTTAGAGTGAGTGATATGCATTTGTGTGTGTTGGGGGGGGGGGGGGGGGTAGAGGGAGAGAAAGGTGAGGGAAGGAGGAAAAGATGAAGAGGGCAGGATATAGAGAAAGAGAGAGAAGAGGAAAGAAAGGAATGGAGCGGAGAGAGGGAGAGAGGAAGGGGAGTGAGAGAAAGGAAAGGACAGAGGGAAGGATGGAGGGAGGAAAGGATGAAAGGAGATAGGGAGAGACAGAGGGTACAGACATACTGTATGTCCATGTGTGCATGCACACGCTTTTGATTTTTTTTTATTTGCGTAACAACAGTGAGTGTCTGAGTTTCTTACCTTGTGCCTTCTTATTTTTACTGTTATTTATGATGGTTGTTTTTATTGCCAATGGTTAAAACAGAAGTTGTAAACTCTGTTTTTATAAAGTGCTATAAAAGTGCTAAAAAAGTGTGTTATTATTAAAATAACTTAAATAAATTCAAGAATAAATTCAGTAATCAAGTGCGTAAGTAAGTCATGCTAATAAGAGAAACAGTATGTGCCCACCATGTCTTGTTGCGAGCTCCCTTGGGTGGGTAGACAGCGAGCGGGGCCTTGCTGAAGCGGGAGTGGGGGTAATCCTTGGGGACCCTGAAGGCCAGCGTGTCCCCGGGGCTGGGGGCCACAGCGGGGGCCACCGCAGGGGCCTTGGGCTTCATGGGGACCAAAGGGCTCCTGGAGGGAACGGGGGAGCTGTGGCGCTTCTCTGAAAGACGCAAAGACCGAGACAGATGACTGAGACAGATGAGTACAAATGCGCAAATGCATGAGTAAGCTCGCATAAATGCAGAGACACATTCATACCAACACTCACACACACACCACAAGATCAACAGATCAACACAGGATATGCACTGCTACTAACAAGACGCGTACTTAACAGTAAAGATCATGCATCGCTAATTGGTACTTTTCGGGAATATAATATCATGATCAGATGCAGGTCACAGACAGATGGCTGGGTTGTAATGCAGAAGACAATACAATCAGTGCCAGAAAGTTTAGACGATCACAGGAAATTATTTAAAAATCTCTTTAGCGTACTTTTCTGTAATTAGCAACTTGTCTGACACCATCTGAAGTGTCCTGATGTGGTAAACCCCACCCATCTGTTACTCCAAGCAGTTTAAGCAAATGCCAAGAATTATATGTAAATACCGCTCAACCCGGATCTGATCAGAATACACAAGTGAAAGGAGGTTGAGAGACAGAAGGTAGAGGGGAAAAACAAGAGGAGGCTGAAGGGGAAAACCGAGGAGAGGAGAGGAGAGGAGAGGAGAGGAGCACACACTTACGGTTTTTGCTATGCATGTCTTTGTGGGAGTAGGGTGGGGAGGGAATGAGGGGGTGTGGTCCAGGACAGTCTGTCTCTCTCTGTCTGTCTCACTGGGAAACTACTGAACCTGAATGAAAACAGAGGAGTGAAAACAGTCAGAACACACAGAAAGGAGGTGGGAAAAAACACACATTGTGCTGGAGTACACACACACACACACACACATATACAAACAGAAAAATTCTACGGTCTTAATAATGGTGTGCATATTTGCTCATTAACTGTAACATTTTGCTATAAAATTAGCTGTGATGTGATTGTCATGTCCACTGTTAAAAACAGTAGCATTTAATGATCTGCTTCACGCCTTCATTTGGTTCAAATTTGAAGTTGTAGCCTGAATCCCCGCAAAAAGGCCTTCAAGTAGATACACCAAGACAGATGTCTGAGTACAAATGCACGTGTAAGCTCACACAGATGCACAGACACACGCATACCAACACACACACCACAAGATCAAACGAGATACTAACCAGACACATACTGGGAAAGTAAAGATCATACTTGGTAAAAAAGCCTTCAAGTAGATCGACTAAG